>NC_084551.2:9120000-9152500 GCF_033978685.3 Nerophis lumbriciformis | reverse complement strand
TTTTATATTGTTTTACTTTCTTTTTTATTCAAGAAAATGTTTTTAATTTATTTATCTTATTTTATTTTATTTTATTTTTTTAAAAGTACCTTATCTTCACCATACCTGGTTGTCCAAATTAGGCATAATAATGTGTTAATTCCACGACTGTATATATCGGTTGATATCGGTATCGGTAATTAAAGAGTTGGACAATATCGGAATATCGGATATCGGCAAGAAGCCATTATCGGACATCCCTACCACAAAGCACATCCGAACATGACATGACAATCAACAATGTCCCCACAAAGAAGGATAGCGTCCGCACAACTGAAATAGTCTTGATTGCTAAAAACAAAGCAGGTGCGGGCATACTTGCCAACCTTGAGACCTCCGATTTCGGGAGGTGGGGGTGGGGGGCGTGGTCGGGGGTGGGGCGGGGCGTGGTTGGGGGCGTGGTTAAGAGGGGAGGAGTATATTGACAGCTAGAATTCACCAAGTCAAGTATTTCATACGTGTTTGTATATATATATATATATATATATATATATATATATTAGAGATGCGCGGATAGGCAATTTATTTCATCCGCAACCGCGTCAGAAAGTCGTCAACCATCCGCCATCCACCCGATGTAACGTTTGATCAGAACTGCACCCGCCCGCCATCCGCCCGATCTAATATAGATGATGCAAGGCATTAGTGAGCCTGCCAACTACTCCGGTTTTCCCGTAATTCGTACGGTTTTCATCAACCTATTCCGGGTTTTTCATTAATTAAAAAAAAAAAAAAGGGTGAAAACTACGCGAATTGCACCTTGTGCAGACAAGATTTTTCGATCGGACACGGAGGAATTAGGGATGTAAAAGACCACGTTGGGACAAAAAAACACAAGTCTAATGCCGTTGCTAGCGATACAAATGGAAAACTTTCAACGTTTTTCGTCGCCCAAACAGATTCTTTGGATGTGATGAATGCCGAAGTTTTATTTACGGAGGCAATAATTGAGCATGGATTTCCAATCGCACTGGCTGATCACATGGGACAGTTAAATGTTTGTCATGCAACCTTTAAAAATCATTACGCGGTGATCGCGGTCCCAAAAATAAACTTTTCTTGCATGATAATGTCCAGAAAAATTCGCTTTATATTACTATAGAGTCCTTTTAACGAATGAGTTTGATGGTTTATCACAAACCTTAAATGAAAGAAGTCCTTTGTTCTCCTGCACCATGGCCTTGCTTCGTGTTTGGTGCGCACGCTTTATAACCTCACTGAGGTTATAAAGCTTTTGCCTGTTAAAGAAAGGAGACTGATCCAACGCAGCACAGACTTTCGCGTGCCACGCTGTCACGACCCAGGCGCACACCAGTGCGCAATCATATGGGAGCCGCGCTAAGCGCACCTCCAAGCGCGTCTCGCTGCCGGCGACGGACGGGTATTTGGGCCCGACGCTCCAGCGCCATCCATTTTCAGGGCTAGTTGATTCGGCAGGTGGGTTGTTACACACTCCTTAGCGGGTTCCGACTTCCATGGCCACCGTCCTGCTCTCTATATCAACCAGGGTGAGCACCACCCCTTTCGTGAGCGCACTGCGCGCGGAGTGACCCCTGTTACGCGCCCCCGGCAACAGGGGTGGCGGGCAGGTAAGCTGCGCGGGCGGAGCGCGCGGAGTGACCCCTGTTACGAGCCCCCGGCCACGGGGGTGGCGGGCAGGTAAGCTGCTTACCTGCTGCGCGTGACGCCGGCCGCGGCGAAGGCGGACGAGGCGGGGTGTCGGTGCGGTGGGCGCGGTAGTGACCCTGGACGTGCGTCGGGCCCTTCTCGCGGATCGCCTCAGCTACGGCTCCCGGTGGGGCCCTCTCGGGGGAAGGGGCCTCGGTCCCAGACCCCGGCGAGGCGTCCCTTCTCCGCTCCGTAAAAGTGTCCATCTCTTTTCTTTTTTTTTCTTCTGTTGTGGCATATGCAGCAGGTGCCTGCTCGTTTTTCGTATGTGGGTAACAACATTTAAATATGTATATATATTTCCGAATTGGTTTAACTGCCACCCGCAAAAAAAAAAAAAAAAAAAAAAATATATATATATATATCTAATTAATCCACCCGACCCGACCCGCGCGCGGATAAAATCTTATTTTTTTTTATTTCATCCGCCCGATCCGCGGATAATCCGCGGACTCCGCGGTTGTGTCCGCAAACCGCGCATCTCTAATATATATATATATATATATATATATATATATAGAGGTGGCGACTTGTCCAGGGTGTACCCCGCCTTCCGCCCGATTGTAGCTGAGATAGGCTCCAACGCCCCCCGCGACCCCAAAAGGGAATAAGCGGTAGAAAATGGATGGATGGATGGATGTATATATATATATATATATATATATATATATATATATATATATATATATATATCTCCTGAAAATATGCAAACAAAACTGTGTTTAGATAATTGATACTTCAAACTTGCATAAATAAATATTAAGGAATATAACAACTTGGCTTCTGAGAGTTTCAAAATGTAATGAATAAAATGCTAAAGTTGTTGATAAACAAGCAATTCTTTTAATAATTAAATATGGTCATTTTAAATGAATTATTATGATCATTTAAAATTAATTATTTTAAATATGTTTATTTTAATGTATAATTCTATGGCTGGATGTAATAAAAATACAATTAATTTTGATGTTTTTAGCAAAATATAGTAAACATTTATTTAGTTTTTTGTTTTTTTAACTAATAAATATATTTATTTTTAGGTAAGAGAAACATAATAATACAATTTATCTCTAGTCTGGATGATTTACTTCTTGTCACCCTGTTGTGAAAAAAGGCTGTCCTCACTCAGGTCCGCATGGACAAATATTCTCCCGAAAATTTCCCGATTTTCAGCCGGAGCTGGAGGGGGCCTGGCCTCCAGCTCCGGCTGAAAATCGGGAAATTTTCGGGAGAATATTTGTCCCGGGAGGTTTTCGGGAGAGGCGCTGAAATTCGGGAGTCTCCCGGAAAATTCGGGAGGGTTGGCAAGTATGGGTGCGGGGAATAGCGCTCAAAGGAAGACATGAAAATGCAACAGGAACATACCAACAAAACAGGAAACGCCACCAAAATAAGAGTGCAAGACAAGAACTAAAACTGTGCGCACGGGAAAACACCACAAAAACTCAAAATAAGTCAGGGCGTGACAGTACACCTACTTTGAGACAAGAGCTATATTGATGCATGCTTGGTTATGGCATATCCAACAACTGCGACAACGACTTTGTACTGTCTACTGAATTAATTTTTTAATGATTTCTGCTAGTGGTGTGCCTCTGGATTTTTTCAAAGGAAAAAAATGCGCCTTGGCTCAAAAAAGGTTGACAAACTGCTGTAGACTACAAATATGTGTTTCATAATATGACCCCTTTAATGTAACCTTGCATGTTCAACAAAACAACGCATTACCTTTACCATCCTAGGAATTGGCTTTAGATGGGGCTTCGACTCCGTGTTGAGACCATGTATGTATGTATGTATGCATGTACTGTATGTATGTACTATAAATTCAGGGCAGGCGTCCTTGTACAGGCGAGGATGAGGGATGAAAACACAGCACACTCTTGAGAGCTCATTTAGAGCAAAAGCACTCTCCACACCTCTCTGTAATCCAAATTGGAGAATTTACCACACACACACACACACACACACACACACACACACACACACACACACGTGTTGACATGAGTAGTCCTGCAAGCCAGTACACACTCATTCAACTCTCTTACTTGACTTGCATTACACAGAAAAGCCAATCAGAAGTTTACCATTCGACCATCTGGTCCACCTTACAGCATACTGTACGTGCTACAGGGCAGCGCCACAATCTTGTGGGCTGGAACACAACGCAGCGGTGATCAATAACTCTGTGTGAAAGTGTGCAGATAGGAATGACGGGCAAGAACCTTTCATAGAAGTAAAGAGGCAGGTGAAGAGCTGGCCTAAATAGTTATTGATCACTCAGGAGGGTGTCATGCTGAAAAAGAGGTGAAGAAAGAGGTAGTGAAATGGTAAACATTCCGAATGTTTCTTAAAGGGGAACATTATCACAATTTCAGAATTGTTAAAACCATTAAAAATCAGTTCCCAGTGGCTTATTATATTTTTCGAAGTTTTTTTCAAAATTTTACCCATCACGCAATATCCCTAAAAAAAGCTTCAAAGTGCCTGATTTTAACCATCGTTATAAACACCCGTCCATTTTCCTGTGACATCACATAGTGAAGCCAACACAAACAAACATGGCAGAAAGAACAGCAAGCTATAGCGACATTAACTCGGATTCAGACTCGGATTTCAGCGGCTTAAGCGATTCAACAGATTACGCATGTATTGAAACGGATGGTTGTAGTGTGGAGGCAGGTAGCGAAAACGAAATTGAAGAAAAAACTGAAGCTATTGAGCCATATCGGTTTGAACCGTATGCAAGCGTAACCGACGAAAACGACACGACAGCCAGCGACACGGGAGAAAGCGAGGACGAATTCGGCGATCGCCTTCTAACCAACGATTGGTATGTGTTTGTTTGGCATTAAAGGAAACTAACAACTATGAACTAGGTTTACAGCATATGAAATACATTTGGCAACAACATGCACTTTGAGAGTGCAGACAGCCCAATTTTCATCAATTAATATATTCTGTAGACATACCCTCATGTCAGCAGGCCAGGGAAGCTAGGGTCGATATTCTTCTCTTGATCATCTTCGGGACGGTGTGAGCCAAGACATCCAGGGGGTTTAGCTCGCTCGTCTGCGGGAACAAACTGCCGCCATTGCTTGCTGTCATGACTTGGTCTTGGAAGTTTGCTTTTCCGGGATGCAACGGAAAGTTGGCTCGGGCGAGACGGGAATGAAGGTACATGATTTATTAATACATCAAAAAAAAAGTACAAACGAAAAGCGCGCACAGTGGCGGAGAATAAACTATGAAACCAAAAGACTATAGCAAAAAAGTACAAACGAAAAAACACGCACAATGGCGGAGAACAAACTATGAAACCAAAAAGACTATAAACATGGAACAAAAACTTACTTGGCTTGGACAAAAATAGTTGCTTGAGGAATGGACATGGAAAGAATGGACAGAGCATAAATGTGGTGAGGTCGTCAGAAAGACAAACTGAAAAACACTGAAATTAAATACTACAGACATGATTAACGAAAACAGGTGCGTGACTCAAGACGTGAAACAGGTGCGTGACGTGACAGGTGAAAACTAATGGGTTGCTATAGTGACAAGAGTGCACAATGAGTCCAAACGTGGAACAGGTGAAACTAATGGGGTAATCATGGAAACAAGACAAGGGAGTGAAAAGACAGAAACTAAAGAGTCCTATAACTAAACAAAACATGACTTAAAACAAAACATGATTACACAGACATGACACTTGCCGTGCTACCGAGGTCCTTTGTCCCTTAATTGCTCACACACTCCGGCAGATTCAATGGGGGTCTGGCGGCAGATTTCTTTGACTTTATCGTTGGAAATGCATCTGCTTTGAGTGTCGCAGGATATCCACACATTCTTGCCATCTCTGTCGTAGCATAGCTTTCGTCGGTAAAGTGTGCGGAACAAACGTCCAATTTCTTGCCACTTTCGCATCTTTGGGCCACTGGTGCAACTTGAATCCGTCCCTGTTCGTGTTGTTACACCCTCCGACAACACACCGACGAGGCATGATGTCTCCAAGGTACGGAAAACAGTCGAAAAAACGGAAAATAACAGAGCTGATTTGACTCGGTGTTTGAGAAAATGGCGGATTGCTTCCCGATGTGACGCCACGTTGTGACGTCATCGCTCCGAGAGTGAATATTAGAAAGGTGTTTAATTCGCCAAAATTCACCCATTTAGAGTTCGGAAATCGGTTAAAAAAATATATGGTCTTTTTTTCTGCAACATCAAGGTATATATTGACGCTTACATAGGTCTGGTGATAATGTTCCCCTTTAAAGGGGACCTATGGTGATTTTCCTCTTTTCTGACTTATAAATGTTGTTACAATGTTGGATACTCGTGTTAAACAATATCACAGTGTCAAATCATAAGGTTTGAACTTGCATTGGATGGCTGACAAGGTTTTGCAGTCTGGCTCCATTGTGACATCACAGCAAGGTCAATCAATCAATCCAAGTTTATTTACATAGACCTTAATCACAAGTGTCTCAAAGGGCTGCACAAGCCACAACGACATCCTCGGCTCAGATCCCACATCAGGGCAAGGAAAAACTCAACTTATTATATTGCATTGTTGAGTTGAGTTGAGTTTGAGTTTATTTGGAACATGCAAGCATACAACATGATACATCACAATTTCCAGTTTCTCTTTTCAACATGTTCGAAAAGGAGTAGGAAGAAGCAGCATTTAATCCTACGCCTTTTATTTTACATAACAGTTGCTAAAACTTTTTGTTCACTTCCTGTTCACAATTTATTCACAATATACTCCGTAAGTAATCACAGTAAAAATAAATAAATAAATAATAATAATTTAATAATAATAATTGGTGAAGTAAGTCATATTTCATATGATGAGATAAGTAAGATTATTTTGAGAATGAATGAATGAATGACTGGATGGATGAAATAAATTGAGAATGTTTGTCATGGTTCTTGTTCTTTGTACTTTGTAAACACTTTAAGTTTGAAGAGTTTCTTGAAGTGGATCATATTAGTACATTGTTTGATTCATTTGCTCCATAGTTTAATTCCACATACTTATATACTGAAGGTCTTAAGTGTTGTACGTGCATACAAATGTTTTAAATTACATTTTTCTCTAAGATTATATTTCTCCTCTTTTTATGAGAATAATTGTTGTATATTCTTGGGTAGCAGATTATAGTTTGCTTTGTGTATAATTTTAGCTGTTTGCAAATTCACTATGTCATGGAATTTCAGTATTTTTGATTCAATAAATAAAGGATTTGTATGTTCTCTATATCCAACATTATGTATTATTCACATTATGAAAAGAAAATCAATAATTTTGCATTTCTGGACTTGAAAACAGTGGCTTCTTTTTCTCTTGTTTTCTCTTTAAGATTTTTTCCAACCAAACTCAGACCAAAAATTCAGAGTCTGAATCAAAATAATGGTTGCAAATTTCATTCCAATCGCTTGGTCCTTCCCATTTTGCGCAAGTCAATTTGACTGGAGAGGTCTATACTTCACTCTTATTCCAGTCATTTGGAAATGTATGCAGACTGACCTTTTCTTTAGTTGTGTTGCTACTACCTGCAACAATGCATCCGGCAGACATATTTGATAATTCCATCTACGATATCTGTCTATTGCTTGACCGCTTCTATGTTAGCTACCTCTCTTTGTTTATAATGTATATTTTCTGCTGGATCTACTCTCTGTTTTGTGTTGCAGCTGTTGCATATACTGTAACATTGTACATTGTAATTGGGATTTGTTATATATTGTGTATATATATATATATATATATATATATATATATATATATGTATATATGTATATGTATGGATGGATGGATGGATATATTGTATATATTATATAAAAATATAATATATCAGTCTATATTATATACTGATCTATTATATTATATTTTTATATAATATATACAATATATCCATCCATCCATATATATATATATATATATATGGATGGATGGATATATTGTATATATTATATAAAAAATATAATATAATAGATCAGTATATATTATATACTGTATATATTATATGTAAATATTACATATATGTTATATTTTATATTGATACTATGGTACATTTTTAGTCTTCTTTATACCTTTTGTTTTCGCTCTCTTTTTGTGCCCTTGTGTGCATTATCCTTTCCAGCCATTGTAACTCAGCTACTGTGCGGAACAGAGAATAATTCCGCCAAATCATTGGTCAATAAAGTTTGTCTGAGTCTAATTCTGCGAAAATGTAACATGATTCTGCACCACCTTTCTAATTGCACATGCAGTGTTAGTAAATCGCAAGCAACACGCCCAGCACTAATAGTAATATAATAGTAATGTTAGTATAATAGTAGTAATATATAATACACACTATTTTATGGATTGCACACGCTGTTTAGCGAATGGTATTAGGATTTTGGTAAATCAGGCTCATACTACGCAATATGAAATTGCCTTCAGTCTTCTGTAGGCGACGTCAGAAGGCTAATGCTGGCCCATCCACGTTTTGGAGCTAAAAATGGGGGTTCCAAATTGTGTTGAAATTCATTCGAAAACAAGCCTAAAATCATTATTTTGTCTACTTTGAGGGTAATTTTACCATATATTCAAACATTGATACTCATGATTGTATGTCCAAAGTAAATATTATTTTAAGGAAATGAAGAGGAAAATATTAATCGTATGCATGTAAATAATTATATTAAATATCAGAATTGTTCAAGACCACAGAAGATATTTCACTTAAAACGTTGTAATGAATATGTACTGTATATTAAGGACGAAGACAACTTAGATATTGTCAGTTTTTACTCCGTGGTTGGGGCGGGGGCATGGTTAAGAGGGAAGGAGTATATTTACAGCTAGAATTCACCAAGTCAAGTATTTCATATATATATATATATATATATATATATATATATATATATATATATATATATATATATATATATATATATATATATATATATATATATATATATATATATATCCCTGCGACCCCGAAGGGAATAAGCGGTAGTAAATGGATGAATGGATGGATATATATATATATATATATATATATATATATATATATATATATATATATATATATATATATATATATATATATATATATATATATATAAATAAAAGAAATACTTGAATTTCAGTGTTCATTTATTTACACATATACACACACATAACACTCATCTACTCATTGTTGAGTTAAGGGTTGAATTGTCCATCCTTGTTCTATTCTCTGTCACTATCTTTCTAACCATGCTGAACACCCTTTCTGATTATGCATTGCTGTGTGGCACGCACAAAAGTGCTTTCATCAAATGCACTAGATGGCAGTATTGTCCTGATTAAGAGTGTCACAACATTGCTGTTTACGGCAGACGGACTGCTTTACTGTAGACGTTCTTTATATTGTTGGAAAGCGGACTCAGGTCCGCATGGAGCTGGAGGGGGCGTGGCCTCCAGCTCCGCCTGAATTTCGGGAGATTTTCGGGAGAAAATTTGTCCCGGGAGGTTTTCGGGAGAGGCGCTGAATTTCGGGAGTCTCCCGGAAAATCCGGGAGGGTTGGCAAGTATGACCATTAGGGATGATGTTTGATAAGAACTTATCGAGTTCGAGCCTATTATCGAATCCTCTTATCGAACCGATTCCTTATCGATTCTCTTATCGAGTCCAGATAGGTTGTTGTACATGGAAAAAACCCCACAATATTTAGTTTAACAAATCACTTCACATCATACTTGCCAACCCTCCCGGATTTTCCGGGAGACTCCCGAAATTCAGCGCCTCTCCCGAAAACCTCCCGGGACAAATTTTCTGCCGAAAATCTCCCGAAATTCAAGCGGAGCTGGAGGCCAGGCCCCCTCCAGCTCCATGCAGACCTGAGTGACGTGTTGACAGCCTGTTCACACGTCCGCTTTCCCACAATATAAAAAGCTAATGATCGAGGGCGAGTTCTTGGTTTCTTATGTGGGTTTATTGTTAGGCTGTTTCATTAACGTCCTCCCAGCGCGGTAACAGCACACAACAACAGCAGTCACGTTTTCGTCTACCGTAAAGCAGTTCGTCTGCCGTAAACAGCAATGTTGTGACACTTTTAAACAGGACAATACTGCCATCTACTGTACATGCATATGTGACCCACCCATAATGTGTCACATTTTTGTGTTGATTTATTTATTTTATTTTGTGGTTTGAATTCGTTTTTGGAGCTGTCATTACACATTTATCAGTATTCACATTGGTCAGTAGGGGCAGTAGGGCGTTTCTTCCCAATTGAATGCTATCACCTGCAGACCGGAAGTGTCTTGTCATTCTGATGAGCGCGACCAGTCTGTGAACAATTGAAACGTCCTGTGTGCTTTTTCCTCCTGTATAACAGGTTAGTTTTGGTGAATCAACCCACTGAATAATATCGATGTGATCTTTATAAGTTCAAGTACACATTCTGATGGTGGAGCCTAACTCTAAAGTGTTTGTGAGTTGTAGTTTGTATTTGTGAATGAATCTAGTGCACAGCTGCAGTAATCAATACAAAAAGGCGACGTGAGTGCGCAATGTTTATATAGGAACTTCTGATCCTAATTCAGACTCCCAAATTAGAGCTCCCGTTTTCTTATTGATTTTATAATGTATATTTGTATAATGTGTGTGTTCTGAAATAGTGATAGAGAATAGAACAAGGATGGACAATTCAACCCTTAACTCAACAATGAGTAGATGAGTGTTATTTGTGTGTATATGTGTAAATAAATGAACACTGAAATTCAAGTATTTATTTATTTTATTTATATATATATATATATATATATATATATATATATATATATATATATATATATATATATATATATATATATGTAATAAAAAATAAAAAAATATATATATATAGCTAGAATTCACTGAAAGTCAAGTATTTTTTATATATATATCTTAACCACGCCCCCACCCCCCACCTCCCGAAATCGGAGGTCTCAAGGTTGGCAAGTATGCTTCACATGTTCTACTGCTCGCTACTATAGTATTACCATATCTGAGTTATTGGGCAGAAATGTGGGGAAGTAACTACAAATGTGCGCCACATTCGTTAACCGTGTTACAAAAAAGATCAATTAGACTGATACATAATGTTGGATATAGAGAACATACAAACACTTTATTTATTGAGTCAAAAATATTAAAGTTTGATGATTTGGTAAAATTGCAAACAGTTAAAATGATGTGGAATTAAATGATGGGATGGATTAAGTAAAGAAGTTAAACATTGTACCGATATGATCCAGTTGTTCAAATGAATAGTGCTTACAAAGTACAAAGAAGAAGAATTATGAGAAATACTTCAACCTTATTGAAAATAAGATATTCTTCGTACCTGTTGCTCATCAGAGACTCTATTTAAGCCTGCTTTTTCCAGTCACTCGTCGTGGCTTCATTGTTTGCATTTGTAACAGTTACGTTGGCATTCTGGTTTTCGAGCTCATGATTCCTGTGCTAAAGTTACCTTAGCTTCTAGTATTCCTGTGCTAAGTAAGTTTTCACTTTAGCTTCTAGTGCGAACGGCACGCTTTCCTTTTGTTTCGTTCCTGTCTGTTGTAAATGTGTATGATTTATGAGAAATAAATAATCTCCTACCTGCACGCTTTCGTCCGGAGTCGTCAGTTTTGCATCCCGGGAGAACGGACCGCTGCACCCATACTTGCCAACCTTGAGACCTCCGATTTTGGGAGGTGGGGGGTAGGCAGGCGTGGTCGGGGTGGGGCGGGGGCGTGGTTGGGGGCGGGGCTAAGAGGGGAGGAGTATATTTACAGCTAGAATTCACCAAGTCAAGTATTTCATATATATATATATATATATATATATATATATATATATATATATATATATAAGAAATACTTGACTTTCAGTGAATTCTAGCTATATATATATTTATTTTATTATATATATATATATATATAAATATATATATATATATATATATATATATATATATATATATATATATATATATATAAATAAAAGAAATACTTGAATTTCAGTGTTCATTTATTTACACATATACACACACATAACACTCATCTACTCATTGTTGAGTTAAGGGTGGAATTGTCCATCCTTGTTCTATTCTCTGTCACTATTTTTCTAACCATGCTGAACACCCTTTCGCAGGTACCCAGAAAGGTTTCGAGTACCACCAAAAAAACGGAATCTCTGAAGACAGTAAACAAATCTGTGTTAAAGGTGTACAAATACTGTTTGTATAATAAGCATGTTATTTTTTTTTACAAATGAGGGTTAAGAGTTCAGTACTAAAAAAAATATAAAAGAATGTGGCTTAAGTACAGTTTTTTAATTGAGCTGCTGCATTTTTTGGTTGGGTTGTTCATTTATTTTGAGTAACTTCTACACATTTCTAAAAGGGGAGGAATGTAATAGTGATCTATGTTTGTCTGTTGCCATCTTCTGGTGAATGTTGGCTATAGCGTACTGGGGTTACTTTTTGGTTGGCCAACGATATACGTGGTGTTGCGCACCTGACGTCACTCAGGTCTGCATGGAGCTGCAGGGGGCGTGGCTTCCAGCTCCGCCTGAATTTCGGGAGATTTTCGGGAGACAATTTGTCCCGGGAGGTTTTCGGGAGAGGCGCTGAATTTCGGGAGTCCCCCGGAAAATCCGGGAGGGTTGGCAAGTATGGCTGCACCCCACCGTGACAAATGACTGATCTATGTGACGTCATTTATTGTGATGTCCCACGGGGCATTTCTTGTCGGGACGGGATTTCTTCCCAGGGATTCGAATAAAGAACCAACTCTTTTGCTTTACTATAGTGGTCTCGATAACGGGTACCGGTTTCTCAAAAAGGGATTCGAGTCCGAGGACTCGGTTCTTTTCTTATCGAACAACCGGGAAAACCGGGTTCGAGCATCATCCCTAGCCACCATGAGTAATGAAATTTGCCAGTTACGAGTTACTCAATGTTTTTGTTATCTTACAATAATGAGAAGACACAAAAAAATATTTGGTTTAACCTATTTATTTCTGTATACCTCTTTTTTTCTACAATGTCATCCTTCTCAGGTAAATCTAAGTACAATGTGTTGCTTTTTTGTCTTGGGGGGTACTTTCTATGGCCGGCAAATGAAGTTAGTGTCTAGAAAATACTGTAAACCATAAATGGTGTAGTACATAACCTTTGGTGAGTGACAGAATTAGTGGCACGATATCTAATGATAAGATGTATATTGAATATCAGGATTTATTGCCTAACAAAATGTATATTTATGAGTGCATATTGTAAATACATTATTTAACCACATATTCTTTTTTCCAACATCCATCACCAAAAGAGTTCAGCATGTTATGTTGGCAAAATAAATTGGATTTTGCCTCATGATACGATCAGCTTTTAAGGCTCTACAATTTTAATTTACTTTGTGTTGACACAGATTGTTATCTGCTATCACTTGTCTCTTATCGGGGAGATGAAATGGAATTTCAGGTGACTATATAGGTGATTCTCAAGGAGCAAATCTGTCATAGTCTGGGGAGGCCTTATCTGTCATCAGCTTTGCCTTTATTTGCGTTTGGTTGCCTTTAACATGTGGAGATTTATGCTTTTTTTACCATGCATGTCCTCTATCGGCGTCAGCGATTTGTTTGTGAATTTCTGTGCTATTAAAATAAAGGACAAATGGGTTCCGTCTGTGACTAACTGACCTTAATGAGAACAATTGGTGTGTCTATATACAGTCGTGGTTAAAAGTTTGCATACACTTGTAAAGAACAAAATTTCATGGCTGTCTTGAGTTTCCAATCATTTCTACAACTCTTATTTTTTTTGTGATAGAGTGATTGGAGCACATACTTGTTGGTCACAAAAAACATTCATGAAGTTTGGTTCTTTTAGGAATTTATTATGGGTCTACTGAAAATGTGACCAAATCTGCTGGGTCAAAAGTATACATACAGCAATGTTAATATTTGGTTACACGTCCCTTTGCTAGTTTCACTGCAATAAGGCACTTTTGGTAGCCATCCACAACCTTCTGGTTGAATTTTTGACCACTCCTCTTGACAAAATTGGTGCAGTTCAGCTAAATGTGTTGGTTTTCTGACATGGACTTGTTTCTTCAGCATTGTCCACACGTTTGAGCCAGGACTTTGGGAAGGCCATTCTAAAACCTTCATTCTAGCCTGATTTAGCCATTCCTTTACCACTTTTGACGTGTGTTTGGGGTCATTGTCCTGTTGGAACACCCAACTGCGCCCAAGACCCAACCTCCGGGCTGAGGATTTTAGGTTGTCCTGAAGAATTTGGAGTAATCCTCCTTTTTCAATTTCCCTTGTGGATCATTAAAGTTTGTCTAAGTCTAAGTCTAAGTCTACTCTCTGTAAAGCAACAGTTCCATTGGCAGCAAAACAGGCCCAGAGCATAATACTACCACCACCATGTTTGACAGTAGGAGTGGTGTTCCTGGGATTGAAGGCCTCACCTTTTCTCCTCCAAACATATTGCTGGGAATTGTGACCAAACAGCTCAATTTCTGTTTCATCTGACATCACATGGACAAAGATAAGACCTTCTGGAGGAAAGTTCTGTGGTCATATGAAACAAAAATTATATATATACAATATGTATAATACCACCTTAACATTTGACAACCAAACAATTACACAAGGCGACTCGGTAAAGAATCTGAGTATTGTTTTCGACCCAACTCTCTCGTTTTAGTCACACATTAAGAGTGTTACTAAAACGGCCTTCTTTCATCTCCGTAATATCGCTAAAAATGTGTTCCATTTTGTCCACTAGCGACGCTGAGATCATTATTCATGCGTTCGTTACGTCTCGTCTCGATTACTGTAACGTCTCCCTATGTCTAGCATTAAAAGATTACAGTTGGTACAAAATGCTGCTGCTAGACTTTTGACAAGAACAAGAAAGTTTGATCATATTACGCCTATACTGGCTCACCTGCACTGGCTTCCTGTGAACTTAAGATGCGACTTTAAGGTTTTACTACTTACGTATAAAATACTACACGGTCTAGCTCCAGCCTATCTTGCTGATTGTATTGTACCATATGTCCCGGCAAGGAATCTGCGTTCAAAGAACTCTGGCTTATTAGTGATTCCCAGAGCCCAAAAAAAGTCTGCGGGCTATAGAGCGTTTTCTATTCGGGCTCCAGTACTCTGGAATGCCCTCCTGGTAACAGTTAGAGATGCTACCTCAGTAGAAGCATTTAAGTCCCATCTTAAAACTCATTTGTATACTCTAGCCTTTAAATAGACCCCCCTTTTAGACCAGTTGATCTGCCGTTTCTTTTCTTTTCTCCTCTGACCCCCTCTCCCTTGTGGACGGGGAATTACACAGGTCCGGTGGCCATGGATGAAGACCGCTCGCCTGTGCATCGGTTGGGAACATCTCTGCGCTGCTGACCCGTCTCCGCACGGGATGGTTTCCTGCTGGCCCTTCTATGGACTGGACTCTCACCATTATGTTGGATCCACTATGGACTGGACTTTCGCTGATATGTTGGATCCACTATGAATTGGACTTTCACAATAGTATGTCAGACCCACTCGACATCCATTGCTTTCAGTCTCGCCTAGAAGGGGGTGGGGGGTTTCCCACATATGCGGTCCTCTCCAAGGTTTCGCATAGTCATTCACATCGACGTCCCACTGGGCTGAGTTTTTCCTTGCCCTTATGTGGGCTTTGTACCGAGGATGTCGTTGTGGCTTGTGCAGCCCTTTGAGACACTTGTGATTTAGGGCTATATAAATAAACATTGATTGATTGATTGATTGAATTAGTTGCTTATTAACATGCAAATTAGTAACATATTGGCTCTTAATTACTCATTAGTATGTACTTATTAATGTCTTATTCTGCATGGCCTTATTATACAACAAGTAAGCCATTAACTAAGAGTCTTCCCTCAATAACCTCAGAATTATTGCTCATTAGTAACCCTGACCCTAACCCGTATATGTTCTCCTAGTGTCCAAATAACTACATCTTTGTTACTTTAATAAGCAACTAATTAATGGTGAATATTTTCCCCTTACTATAGTGTTACCTAGAGTGAGTTTTTCCTTGCCCTTATGTGGGCTCTGTACCGAGGATGTCGTTGTGGCTTGTGCAGCCCTTTGAGACACTTGTGATTTAGGGCTATATAAATAAACATTGATTGATTGAAAAATTAAGCTGTTTGGCCACGATACCCAGCAATATGTTTTTTTGTGACAAACAAGTATGTGCTCCAATCACTCTATCACAAAAAAACTAGAGTTGTAGAAATGATTGGAAACTCAAGACAGCCATGAAATGATATCCTTCACAAGTGTATGTAAACTTTTGACACGACTGTATATATATATATAGATGCACAGTATGATGCACATTCAGGTACTGTTCACCTCACACCTACTCAGGAGAATTGTTTTTATAAATCCCTATGGAATGAAATATCGAAAATCTTGTTGATGACAGCAAAGTGGAATGAGCCCCTCTGATGCTGCAGAGTGTCATTGAGAGGATGGGAAGGATTGTCCATGATGGAGAGCAGTTTGCTCAGTGATCTCACTGCATACACTGACACTCACCACATTCCTCCTCAGTAAATACAGTCTGTTTATTGCCTTTTTGTACACAGCGTCCATGTTGGTACTCAATTTTTCAAGTACCCCCGTACCCAGCAACTGATTTGAAAAACAAACACTTTTGCATCCACTTCCCGGAGTAATGCTGTAGCTTCTAAAAGTGATTAAACATCTCATATATTAGCTTTTATTTTTCATATAAGTACAGTGGGAAGGGGATTTAAATGGTCCCATTCAGCGCAGTTTACCTGACACATGAACCGTGACAAATTTAGGGGGTGCACTATCCACTTTAGCCGCCGTACATCAGTAGAGTGTTGAATGTCTTAAAATGTGTTTTGTGGCAATTGCTTTGATTTAAATGATGTCATGTCCGGCTCATTAAATATGCGTGGTGTTCCTAATGGGTGCTAGGCGCCATATAGCCTTTCTCTAAGAAAAATGCCCTACGCGTGTGCTGCAACATCAAGGTATATATTGACGCTTACATAGGTCTGGTGATAATGTTCCCCTTTAAGCATCTGCTGACCTCTCTTTGTCAGTTTACGTGGCCTACCACTAAGTGGCTGACTTGCTGTTGTTCCCAAACTCTTCACTTTTCTTATAATAGAGTTGATTTTGGAATATTTGGAAGTGAGGAAATTTGACGACTGGATTTGTTGCACAAGTAGCATCCCATGACAGTTCTACGCTGGAAATCACTGAGAGCGGCCCATTCTTTCACAAATGTTTGTAGAAACAGTCTCCATATGTACTTGATTTTATACACCAGGCCAAGTGATTAGGACACCTGATTCTCATTTGGATGGGTGGCCAAATACTTTTGGCATAATAGTGTATGTGTGCAGCATTGTGAGCTCACATCTTTACAAAGACACGTCCTACTGGTGAATGTCTGCCAGATGCCAGCCTATTTTTCGGTTTGGCATTTGCAAATCCATATTTGTAGATTTTCTTTGCTTTAAATTGTAAATATACCATATTTTTCGGACTATAAGGCGCACTTAAAATCCTTTCATTTTCTCAAAAATCGACAGTGCGCCTTATAACCCGGTGCGCCTAATGTACGGCATGATTCTGATTGTGCTTACCGACCTCGAAGCAATTTTATTTGGTACATGGTGTAATGACAACTAATTGATATTATGGGAAATGACCGCCAGATACATTTTCAGGAGAAACAAATACATCAATGGAACTTGCTAGTGAAATTTCAGTCATTTGGACGCTATGGTTCTTTTAAAGGGGAATTGCACTTTGTTTAGAATTTTGCCTATCGTTCACAATAATTATGAGAGACAAGAAAACAACATTTTTTTTGGGGGGGTGGGTTTTTGCATTCTTATTTGTAAAATGGTTTTGCATTCTAATTTGTAAAAATGGGCTCTTTCTTTGTGGTTAGCAATGCAGCTAATAGGAACAATCCGTTCTACATCTAAATCACTTCAAACATGCATTCACGAACCGCCAACAACACTTCAAGTACGTTCCGTTCCGTAACCTGTGTAATAACCAAGCTGTAGCGACATTATTATTGTAAGAGCGAACACAAAGGAACTATGTTTCTAGCGTAGTAACACATCATCTTGCCACGGCATGCTACGGCATTAGCTGTAAACTAGCTACGGAAATACATAACACAATGCGATAGGACACCAATCTATACTGACTGAAAAACATGAACAATCATATTACAGTATCATCGAACATTTCATGTATGAAGTTATAATAACAAGCATTATGTGCTGCATGTATCATGTACAATATTAAAGTGACTCACTTTATAGACATTTCTCTGTTTGGTCCAGCTGGCCGGGGAAGTTTTTTCAAGTTGGCTTCGGGTAAGCACTCCATTTATGTCGGCATAGCTTGGCTCCAAGTTCCACATTTACAAAGCCAAGTCACACTGACCGCACTCCCTCGGCTTCCGCCTGTTTCAATGTTTCAACCTCTGTTCGTGCTTGCTTCTACAACCAGCTGTTCATCCTCCATATATTCAGCTTCAAAAAGACAAGGTTGTGAATCCTAATATGTCCAAAAATACTAACTTCCGTCGTCTCTTACCAAGTCTGTCATGTTTAGAACATACTCGTTTGTTTCTGGAATTAGGAATACCGTATTTTCCGCACTATTAGCCGCACCTAAAAACCACAAATTTACTCAAAAGCTGACAGTGCGGCTTATAACCCGGTGCGCTTTATATATGGATTAATATTAAGATTCATTTTCATAAAGTTTAGGTCTCGCAACTACGGTAAACAGCCGCCATCTTTTTTCCCCGTAGAAGAGGAAGTGCTTCTTCTTCTACGGCAAGCAACCGCCAAGGTAAGCACCCGCCCCCATAGAAGAGGAAGCGCTTATTCTTCTACTGTAAGCAACCACCCGCCCCCGTAGAAGAAGAAGAAGCGCACGGATATTACGTTTCATTTCCTTTGTGCGTTTACATCTGTAAAGACCACAAAATGGCTCCTACTAAGCGACAGGTTTCCGGTTCATGAAAAGACGCAATCTCTCCATCCGCACACGGACTACTATTTCACAGCAACTGCCTAAAGACTTTCAAGAAAAGCTGGCTACTTTCCGTGCATATTGTAAAAACAAGATAGCTGAAAAAAAGATCCGGCCAGAGAACATTATCAACATGGACGAGGTTCCACTGACTTTTGATATTCCTGTGAACCGCACTGTGGATACAACGGGAGCACGTACGGTGAATATTCGCACCACAGGGAATGAGAAGTCATCCTTCACTGTGGTTCTAGCTTGCCATGCTAATGGCCAGAAACTTCCACCCATGGTGATATTCAAAAGGAAGACCTTGCCAAAAGAGACCTTTCCAGCCGGCGTCATCATAAAAGCTAACTCGAAGGGATGGATGGATGAAGAAAAGATGAGCGAGTGGGTAAGGTAAGTTTACGCGAAGAGGCCGGGTGGCTTTTTTCACGCAGCTCCGTCCATGTTGATATACGACTCCATGCGCGCCCACATCACGCTGGTTTTTAATATATTATTAAAGTTTGATTGACCTATCTGACTGTTTTTTTGACATTCCCTTTAGCGCAGTTAGATGCGGCTTATAACGCGGGGCGGCTTATAGGTGGACAAAGTTTTGAAATATGCCGTTCATTGAAGGCGCGGCTTATAACCCAGGGCGCCTTATGGTGCGGAAAATACGGTACACATTTGTTGCCGTAAGTCGAAAGTTTGCTACTATGGAAACGGATATACATGCTTTGAGGAAAGAAGTTCCAGTAATGCATAAAATGACCCAAATATAGTAAATATCATTTATTACTTATTGTTATGAACGTGTCTGTTACTACATTATACTTGCAGTGTGTATATAAAACGTTGATGGAGGGTTTTGACCTTGTTTTAGAGGGCTTTGAAGGCTACATTGGTGACTCCCATTATCCGCATTTTGCAAGCATTTCAATCGTCTTTAGAATAAAAAAAATAAAAAAATAAAAAATATATATATATATATATATATATATATATATATATATATATATATATGTATATATATATATTTAGTTGTATCTACTGTATATACAGTACAGTCAGCCCAAAAGTTTGGACACGCCTTCTCATTCAATGTTTTTCATTATTTTCATGATTATTTACATTGTAGATTGTCACTGAAGGCATCAAAACTATGAATGAACACATGTAGAGTTATGTACTTAACAAAAAAAGGTATAATAACTGAAAACATGTTTTATATTTTAATTTTTTTCAAAATAGCCACCCTTTGCTCTATTTGCTGATTTGCACACTCAATGAGCTTCACGAGGTAGTCACCTGAAAGGGTTTTCACTTCGCAGGTGTCATAGTTTTGATGCCTTCAGTGACAATCTACAATGTAAATAGTCATGAAAGTAAAAATAAAAACATTGAATGACAAGGTGTGTCCAAATTTTTGGCCTGTACCTGTATGTGTTCTTGTCTCTCATAATGATGTGAATGATAGGAAAACAATCCAAAAAAAGTGCAGTTCCCCTTTAAATATCTCTTTCACTACATTTATCTACAGTAACCATGGTCTTTATGTTCCAAAAACATCTACTGTATTTTCCCAGCTGTTCAATAGATGTCACTGTGCAGTTATACAATACAAATCAATTCAACCGTTTCCGTTACCTCAACTCCAAATGGAAACTTTTTGCACATATAGGTGCAATCATATTGAATGCGGTGCAAATGAGAATAAGGCGTCACACAATTCCCCATTCGAATGAACAGAAAGCAAATTGCTGTTTCTCTGGTCCATTAGGTTAGTACTAATTAAAAGAAAATCTGTCATGTCTGTGTAATCATGTTTTGTCTTAGTCATGTTTTGTTTAGTTTCTGGCTTTTTCACTCCCTTGTCTGGTCACCATAGCAACCATTAGTTTTCACCTGTCACGTCACGCACCTGTTTCACGTTTTGAGTCACGCACCTGCTTTCACTAATCATGTCCATAGTATTTAAGTTCAGTGTTTTTCAGTTTTTCTGTCTGACGACCTCGCACCCCATACCACTCCACATTTATGCTACGTCCATTGTTTCATATGTCCATGTTCACGCTGCTCCTTTTTTGTCCAAGCCAAGTAAGTTTTTTTGTTCCATGTTTATACTCTTTTTGTTTTTCATAGTTTATTCTCCGCCACTGTGCGTGCTTTTCATTTGTACTTTTTGCTATAGTCTTTTGTTTTTTCATAGTTTATTCTCCGCCACTGTGCGCGCTTTCATTTATTCCTTTTTTGATATATTAAATAAATCATGTACCTTGGTTCCCGTCTCGCCCGTGCCAATTTTCCGCTGCATCCAGGAAAAGCAAACACCCCGGACCAAGTCCTGACAGTAGGTCGTCAGCAGACCCGCTTTTCCGCAAGGAAGTTGGCCGAGTTGGACAATGCGGACGAGGCTTCTTGGGCGGTCCTGTGCGCGATGGAGGAGGAAACTCGGCGCTACTCCTCCGTGGAGTACAGAAACTCCATTTGGTCCCAGGAATGGGAGGTCGCAGCGCCGCAGTGCCGGAAGCGCCGCTCCCGACGAAGGACTTCAGGAAGAACTTCCGCGAGCCAGCAGGACACGCCGCTCCCACAAGCCCCTCCCCCTCCGGGCGGAAGCAAGCAGCAGCCAGCCCAGGATTTTTTTTCCAACTCTTTTTCTTTTGAACACCCGCCTCCAACAAAAGACACTAATGGCATGACTTTGATAAATCATTATCAAAACATGTTTTTAGAGATCAGGTCTAGTCAGTCACAGCCATCCCAATTTCATGCCCCGCCCCCCAGGACTCAAGTCACGCCCAAGCCACAAAATTTTTTTTTTCCACCCACAAAAACACAGGTACAAAAAAGACAATTTGGACAATTTAATGGGGAAGTTCCTGCCCTCCCCCGCCCACCCCTACAGAGAGTTCCAGACCGCAGGGAGCGCGTCTGGTATCCGCCCCTTGAGGGGGGGGCTGGGGTCGGGAGCTGTGTTGGTGGGGTGGCTCGGCATCACCATGCCAAGCCACAGCCTCCCTCACGGCCGCCACCACCAGTCTACCGACCTGTCAAGCCACAGCCTCCAGCACGACCGCCCTCACCAGTCTTTCGACCTGCCAAGCCGCAACCCCCAGCTAGGCCACCTCCACCTGCACCAAGGCTAGCGCCTGTTGCCGCACCAGCTCCACCATGCCAAGTTCCTCGCCAAGCTCCGCTACCAGCTCCACGACGCCAAGCTCCGGTACCAGCTCCACGACGCCAAGCTCCGGTACCAGCTCCACGACGCCAAGCTCCGGTACCAGCTCCACGACGCCAAGTGCCGCCAGTCGCAGCTCCACGACGCCAAGTGCCGCCAGTCGCAGCTCCACGACGCCAAGTGCCGCCAGTCGCAGCTCCACGACGCCAAGTGCCGCCAGTCGCAGCTCCACGACGCCAAGTGCCGCCAGTCGCAGCTCCACGACGCCAAGTGCCGCCAGTCGCAGCTCCACGACGCCAAGTGCCGCCAGTCGCAGCTCCACGACGCCAAGTGCCGCCAGTCGCAGCTCCACGACGCCAAGTGCCGCCAGTCGCAGCTCCACGACGCCAAGACCCGCCATGCCAAGACCAAGACCCGCCATGCCAAGACCAAGACCCGCCATGCCAAGACCAAGACCCGCCATGCCAAGACCAAGACCCGCCATGCCAAGACCAAGACCCGCCATGCCAAGACCAAGACCCGCCATGCCAAGACCAAGACCCGCCATGCCAAGACCAAGACCCGCCATGCCAAGACCAAGACCCGCCATGCCAAGACCAAGACCCACACCAAGACCAAGACCAAGACCCACACCAAGACCAAGGCCAAGACCCAGACCAAGACCCGCCATGCCAAGACCCACACCAAGACCAAGACCCACGCCGAGCTTCGCCGCTGGACGCGTCACGCCGAGCTTCGCCGCTGGACGCGTCACGCCGAGCTTCGCCGCCTGACTTGCCACGCCGAGCTGCCACGCCTGCCAAGTTGACGACGCGCCTGCCTCCTCGTCGGCTATGGATATGGCCGCTACCTGGTCGCCCGCCACGCCAAGTGCGCCCACCTCCCAGTCGGCCACGAATGTGGCCATTCCCTGGGCGCCCGCCTCGCCTGCTGCAGCGACGTTCCACTCGCCGCCGCCACCTAACTCTGCCCCGGTGGATACGGGGACACGTGGTCTGGCGATCCACCGCCATGTCCCCCTCCCGCCCTCCCATGACTCTTAAGTTTTTTCTTGGACATCTGGGATCTGTCCGTAAGGGGGGAGTTCTGTCATGTCTGTGTAATCATGTTTTGTCTTAGTCATGTTTTGTTTAGTTTCTGGCTTTTTCACTCCCTTGTCTGGTCACCATAGCAACCATTAGTTTTCACCTGTCACGTCACGCACCTGTTTCACGTTTTGAGTCACGCACCTGCTTTCACTAATCATGTCCATAGTATTTAAGTTCAGTGTTTTTCAGTTTTTCTGTCTGACGACCTCGCACCCCATACCACTCCACATTTATGCTACGTCCATTGTTTCATATGTCCATGTTCACGCTGCTCCTTTTTTGTCCAAGCCAAGTAAGTTTTTTGTTCCATGTTTATACTCTTTTTGTTTTTCATAGTTTATTCTCCGCCACTGTGCGTGCTTTTCATTTGTACTTTTTGCTATAGTCTTTTGTTTTTTCATAGTTTATTCTCCGCCACTGTGCGCGCTTTCATTTATTCCTTTTTTGATATATTAAATAAATCATGTACCTTGGTTCCCGTCTCGCCCGTGCCAATTTTCCGCTGCATCCAGGAAAAGCAAACACCCCGGACCAAGTCCTGACAAAATCACTTCCTGCTGCCTTTGTTTTAACATTAAAAGGCTTTTATGGTGCGCTATTGTTCACCATAAATTATGTAGCTTCAACTTTTTTTTTATGGGAATAGCTGTAAATATTGCAGGAAGGAACAGAATCAGCAGAAAGGCAATTATTCTACACTGGTTTAGGTGAGCTGCAGGCTATGTGTTCTTTTTGTGGCTTTTAAGAGTCAGCAAAGAAGCAGCAGACTACACCAGCACGCATCAGCCATATAACATCTTTTACTTGGCACTTGTGACCAGACACTCACTAGAGCTTTTTTTTTGTACCTAAAAAGCAAAACATATGTTTTTTTTTTTAGTCTTTTCCTACACACCCCAATTCCATATGAGTTGGGAAATTGTGTTAGATGTAAGTATAAATGGAATACAATGATTTGCAAATCATTTTCAACCCATTTTCAGTTGAATATGCTACAAAGACAACATATTTGATGTTCAAACTGATAAACATTTTTTTTTTTTTTTTTGCAAATAATCATTAACTTTAGAATTTGATGCCAGCAACACGTGACAAAGAAGTTGGGAAAGGTGGCAATAAATACTGATACAGTTGAGGAATGCTCATCAAACACTTATTTGGAACATCCCACAGGTGAACAGGCAAATTGGGAACAGGTGGGTGCCATGATTGGGTATAAAAGTAGATTCCATGAAATGCTCAGTCATTCACAAACAAGGATGGGGCGAGGGTCACCACTTTGTCAACAAATGCGTGAGCAAATTGTTGAACAGTTTAAGAAAAACCTTTCTCAACCAGCTATTGCAAGGAATTTAGGGATTTCACCATCTACGGTCCGTAATATCATCAAAGGGTTCAGAGAATCTGGAGAAATCACTGCACGTAAGCAGCTAAGCCCGTGACCTTCGATCCCTCAGGCTGTACTGCATCAACAAGCGACATCAGTGTGTAAAGGATATCACCACATGGGCTCAGGAACACTTCAGAAACCCACTGTCAGTAACTACAGTTGGTCGCTACATCTGTAAGTGCAAGTTAAAACTCTCCTATGCAAGGCGAAAACCGGTTTATCAACAACACCCAGAAACGCGGTCGGCTTTGCTGGGCCTGAGCTCATCTAAGATGGACTGATACAATGTGGAAAAGTGTTCTGTGGTCTGACGAGTCCACATTTCAAATTGTTTTTGGAAACTGTGGACGTCGTGTCCTCTGGACCAAAGAGGAAAAGAACCATCCGGATTGTTATAGGCGCAACCTTGAAAAGCCAGCATCTGTGAAGGTATGGGGGTGTATTAGTGCCCAAGACATGGGTAACTTACACATCTGTGAAGGCGCCATTAATGCTGAAAGGTACATACAGGTTTTGGAGCAACATATGTTGCCATCCAAGCAACGTTACAATGGACGCCCCTGCTTATTTCAGCAAGACAATGCCAAGCCACGTGTTACATCAACGTGGCTTCATAGTAAAAGAGTGCCGGTACTAGACTGGCCTGCCTGTAGTCCAGACCTGTCTCCCATTGAAAATGCGTGGCGCATTATGAAGCCTAAAATACCACAACGGAGACCCCCGGACTGTTGAACAACTTAAGCTGTACATCAAGCAAGAATGGGAAAGAATTCCACCTGAGAAGCTTCAAAAATGTGTCTCCTCAGTTCCCAAACATTTACTGAGTGTTGTTAAAAGGAAAGGCCATGTAACACAGTGGTGAACATGCCCTTTCCCAACTACTTTGGCACGTGTTGCAGCCATGAAATTCTAAGTTAATTATTGTTTGCAAAAAAAAAATAAAGTTTATGAGTTTGAACATCAAATATCTTGTCTTTGTGGTGCATTCAATTGAATATGGGTTGAATAGGATTTGCAAATCATTGTATTCCGTTTATATTTACATCAAACACAATTTCCCAACTCATATGGAAACAGGGTTTGTACTACTGACCAATATTGTCTGTGAGATTACATTTGGGGCGTGGCATTTTCAAGGATGGCTTGAGGGTCAACTCTGGCAAAATAGTGGCACTTTAGCAAATAGTCATACTGTATATTGCCAACATAAGGTTATCCAAGATCAAACGTCGACAGTACATTGTTAGATGGATTACGTGTTCTGTCCTGGATGCTGCTGATGTGGATCTAATCCAGTGGTTCTCAAACTTTTTTTCCTCCAAGTACCACCATAATGACCAACATTAAAATACAGTAGCGCTGTAGGCCTACATTTTCATTAAAAACAAGGCAAAGGCGTTAATAGGTGCATTTAATATTTTAGCCATTTTAACATTACACACAAGTTGTACAGTAATACTGTGTTTGAGATTATTTTAGTGTATATACCCCCGCCCCATTTTTTGTATATATTGTTTTTCACCTGACATGTATACTTTGTATATGTACATAATTTATCCATTTTTTTTTACGTAATTTTTTATGTACATGTTACAGGTTATATATCTTTTATTATTGAATCCATCAAATGTGATGAATATTTAATGGTCCACAATGGAAACAAGCCTTTTGGCTTTTTGTGCCTTCCTTTTGCCTTTTTAAAGCATTGCATGGATTAAATTCTTTAAGATGTCAATAAACTTCTCAATCAGTCAATCAATCGATTTTGGCGTACCACTAGATAGAGCCAGCGTACCACTAGGGGTATACCTACCACAGTTTGATAATCACTGATCTAATTTGTTCAAGGCTGTGGAAATGCATACTATTGATGAAATATGGCAAAGATATCGCTTTAAAATGTTGGGTCGCCCGTCGTAGCCAGCGACGTTTCTGGGTGTTGTTGATAAATGGCTTTGGCTTTGCATAGTAGAGTTTTAACTTGCACTTACAGATGTAGCGACCAACTGTAGTCACTGACAGTGGTTTTCTGAAGTGTTCCTGAGTCCATGTGGTGATATCCTTTACACGCTGATGTCAGTTTTTGATGCAGTACCGCCTTAGGGATCGAAGGTCACGGGCCTAACCGCTTACGTGCAGTGATTTCTCCAGATTCTCCTAACCTTTTGATGATATTACGGACAGCAGATGGTGAAATCCCTAAATTCCTTGCAATAGCTAGTTGAGCAATGATGTTCCTAAACTGTCGGACAATTTGCTCACACATTTGTTCAGAAAGTGGTGACCCTCGCCCCATCCTTATTTGTGAATGACTGAGCATTTCATGGGAGCTGCTTTTATACCCAATCATGGCACCCACCTGTTCCCAGTTAGCCTGTTCACCTGTGGGATGTTCCAAATAAGTGTTTGATGAGCATTCCTCAACTTTATCAGTCTTTTTTGCCACTTTTTTGAAACATGTTGCAGGCATCAAATTCCAAATTAGCTAATATTTGCAAAATCAACGTTTTCCAGATCGAACATTAAATATATTGTCTTTGCAGTCTATTCAATTGAATATAGGTTGAAAAGGCAGGCTTTGTCACTGATTCTGTTCATAACTTTTATGGACAGAATTTCTAGGCGCAGTCAAGGCGTTGAGGAGATCTGGTTTGGTGGCTGCAGGATTAGGTCTCTGCTTTTTGCAGATGACGTGGTCCTGATGGCTTCATCTGGCCAGGATCTTCAGCTCTCACTGGATCGGTTCGCAGCTGAGTGTGAAGCGACTGGGATGAGAATCAGCACCTCCAAGTTCGAGTCCGTGGTTCTCGCCCGGAAAAGGGTGGAGTGCCATCTCCGGGTTGCGGAGGAGACCCTGCCCCAAGTGGAGGAGTTCAAGTACCTCGGAGTCTTGTTCACGAGTGAAGGAAGAGTGGATCGTGAGAGCGACAGGCGGATTGGTGCGGCGTCTTCAGTAATGCGGACGCTGTATCGATCCGTTGTGGTGAAGAAGGAGCTGAGCCGGAAGGCAAAGCTCTCAATTTACCGGTCGATCTACGTTCCCATCCTCACCTATGGTCATGAGCTTTGGGTTATGACCGAAAGGACAAGATCACGGGTACAAGCGACCGAAATTAGTTTCCTCCGCCGGGTGGCGGGGCTCTCCCTTAGAGATAGGGTGAGAAACTCTGCCATCCGGGAGGAGTTCAAAGTAAAGCCGCTGCTCCTCTACATCGAGAGGAGCCAGATGAGGTGGTTCGGGCATCTGGTCAGGATGCCACCCGAACGCCTCCCTAGAGAGGTGTTTAGGGCACGTCCGACCGGTAGAAGGCCACGGGGAAGACCCAGGACACGTTGGGAAGACTATGTCTCCCGGCTGGCCTGGGAACGCCTTGGGATCCCCCGGGAAGAGCTGGACGAAGTGGCTGGGGAGAGGGAAGTCTGGGCTTCCCTGCTTAGGCTGCTGCCCCTGCGACCCGACCTCGGATAAGCGGAAGAAGATGGTTGGATAGATAGAGGGATAGGTTGAAAAGGATTTGCAAATCATTGTATTCTGTTTTTATTTACGATTTACACAACGTGCCAACTTCACTGGTTTTGGGTTTTGTATTTAAATCTGTGTACACTTCAGGTTATCCAAGTCATAAGCAGAATCGAAGACCACTGAACTCAGAGTTTAATATTGTGGGTCTCCTCCTGATATAAAGTACCTTTATACTCATAATGAAAGTATACATTTAAAAAGGCAATTGAATTGTGGAGTGATAATAAAACCCATTTTTTCCCCCTCGAACTAATACTAATACTGTCTTCACTGATTTGATCTCATCAAACCTGTACTCATCTCTATTTCCCAGGCTAAAAAAGGGCAAGATCCAATGTAGAGCATTACTCAACATGTGTCCATATGTGTACTCATAATTTATGGTATTTCCCCAGTTAGCAGAGTACTTATTGCCAGCAGGAAATGAGGTCTGACGGAGAGAGCCGGTGGGACACACCACTGACTGACCTGTATCACTGTGCCACTCTCCGCTCTACCTATTACAGGATAATGGCAACATGTATATTTAATGCTTCACTTGTCTTGTGGTGTAATAACTAGGGCCTCATTTTGAATCACCTGCTTCTTCTACTGAGAGTTCCTTTCCACAACTTTATTGTATTTCATCATTACAATGCCACAAAAGATAATTGTGTTTAAACTCTCCCGAGTACACCTGAGAAAGTAGTCCTATTAGGATTTTGCAATCTTGCCACTTCTTGCGAATTAAACCACAAAATATGTTTTGCAACTTTGTCCAATCAGCGCAACTTTATTGTTAATATTGGCCAATTGCCATTATTTTTGCCAATCACTTATGTCATGTCTGTGTGATCATGTTTTTGTTTTGGTCATGTTCGTTTTGGTTTTTGGACTTTTTGTGCACTTTTGTTTTGTCACCATAGCAACCATTAGTTTTCACCTGTCACGTCACGCACCTGCTTCACGTTTTGAGTCACGCACCTGTTTTCGTTAATCATGTCTGTAGTATTTAAGTTCAGTGTTTTCAGTTTGTCTTTCTGGTGACATCTCCACATTTATGCTTAACCTGCATTACAAAAGGTGTAAAAAAAAAAAATCAATCCCTCGATGGGCTCAAACTAAGTACCTGTAAAAAACAAGAACAGCGACATATAATTAAATGCCAAAGCTACATGTTAACCAATCAGACGCTTGCAGGTGCTCTATAGTCCGGACAAATATAGGCACACACTACGCGGTTATTTGAAAATATGTATTTTAGGCTTCGTTTTATTTGAATTATAATTTTTTTCAAACAATTTTTTACGTGTTTTTTTAATTGTGATGTATTATGTATAATTTTTTCATGATTTAATTATGAATTAGATGTGTTTTGTATAATATCGTATATGTGCATATGCACACTCTCCACACAGCCTTAAGACCCTTGCTGCTATTTTTTCATGTCCATCGTTCACGCTGTTCCTTTTTGTCCATGCCAAGTAAGTTTTGTTTATTATTGCCACAGTTAGTGTTTTTTGTTGTTCATAGTTTTTGCCTTTGTGCAAGTATTTGGTTTCATAGTTTGTTCTCCGCCATTGTGCGCGCCTTTTGTTTACTTCCTTGTTTTGTATTTATAGTCTTTAAATAAAAAATGTATCTTCATTCCCGTCTCGCCCGAGCCAACTTTCCGTTGCATCCCGGAAAAGCATACACCCAAGACCAAGTCATGACAACTTATGTGCCAGAGTCACACTTAAACACATATGTTTTGGGTTGGGTTGAGTTTTTTCTTGCCCTAATGTGGGATCTGAGTGTCACGGCTGTTTACGCCAAGCCGTGCCCTTTTGTCGGTGTTCTGCAGTGTGTTGGGTTAGTTCCTGTCCTGCGCTTTTATTTTGGTGACTTTTCCTGTTGTGTTGGGGTTTTTTTCGTGACCGCTTCACACATCTTTGTCTGAGCACTGTTTCCCCTCACCTGCGGTTGATTGGCAGCCAGGCCACACCTGGTGTCAATCAGCCGGCTACTATTCATGCCTGCCTCGTCCTCAAGTCACTGCTTGAGTATTGTTGGCTGTTAGCTGTCCCGAGTTCGCATGGTGTCCTGTATCCTGTTTCCTGGTTCCTGTTTGCTGTCTCCTGTTATTCTGGTTCCTGATTCCTGTTTTTCTGCCTTTCCTTTGGACATTAAAGTCAGGTTTTCCTCCATCACGCCTGCCATCTCTGCATTTTGGAGTTCATCACCTGCAAATCCTGATACTGAGCCGAGGATGTCTTTGGGGCTTGTGCAGCCCTTTGAGACACTTTTGATTAAGGGCTATATTATTAAACTTTGATTGATTTATGTCAACTATACCTAGTCTGTAGGGTTGCCAACTCATTGGTTAAAACAAACAAACAAACACAAATTACACCAATTGTTGGCATAGACTGCTGACACTATTATGTATTGGTTTTTGCCTTAATTTCTGTTTTTTATACTATAAGACTCAAAACTGAATTTTAAATGGATGCATGTTTTGGAGTAATATGAAAAGATAGGACAACAAAATAGTTTTGGTGCAATATAACGAAACCAACAGAATAAAATGAGTACATGTCTTCATACTTGCCAACCTTGAGACCTCCAATTTCGGGAGGTGGGGCGGGGGGGCGTGGTTGGGGGCGTGGTTAAGAGGGGAGGAGTATATTTACAGCTAGAATTCACCAAGTCAAGTAGTTCATTCATATATATATATATATATATATATATATATATATATATATATATATATATACATATATATATATATATATATATATATATATATATACATATATAAGAAATACTTGACTTTCAGTGAATTCTAGCTATATATATATATTTATTTTATTATATATATATATATATATATATATATATATATATATATATATATATATATATATATATATATAAATAAAATAAATACTTGAATTTCAGTGTTCATTTATTTACACATATACACACACATAACACTCATCTACTCATTGTTGAGTTAAGGGTTGAATTGTCCATCTTTGTTCTATTCTCTGTCACTATTTTTCTAACCATGCTGAACACCCTCTCTAATGATGCATTGCTGTCTGGCACGCACAAAAGTGCTTTCATCAAATGCACTAGAGTCTGGAATCTTCCATCTCTCCCGAGCATGGCCCAAAAACCGGTCAATCTTTGCTTCCTGAGGAAGATCTTCACTGCCAAGCACTTGGTACTCCACTACTTCTTCCCGGAGGCTATCCAGGTCCAATCGCAGCTGCGGCTTGGAACTTACAAGCGTATTTCTTCATCTTACTCGTCGTCGGCGTCGCCACGGCTGTATCTTCCTCGTTCTTCTGCTTCGTCTCCTTGTTGTGTGCGCAGTTGTGCACTGCACTCTCTAAAAGCCGTAGATGTTATTGTCACATATGCATGTACAGTAGATGGTAGTATTGTCCTATTTAAGAGTGTCACAACATTGCTGTTTACGGGAGACAAACTGCTTTACGGTAGACGAAAACGTGACTGCTGTTGTTGTGTGTTGTTACCGCGCTGGGAGGACGTTAATGAAACTGCCTAAAAATAAACCCACATAAGAAACCATAAGTCGCCCTCGATCATTCTACAGTTATAACGTGATTGGGCAGGCACGCTGTTTATATTGTGGGAAAGCGGACGTGAAAACAGGCTGTCCTCACTCGGGTCCGCATGGAGCTGGAGGGGGCGTGGCCTCCAGCTCCGCCTGAATTTCGGGAGGTTTTCGGGAGAGGCGCTGAATTTCGGGAGTCTCCCGGAAAATCCGGGCAAGTATGCATGTCTTTAACAGACCTCTCTGTTCTGCTAAACTTAAAACGGTCCAAGTTACAGATAAGGATTTGTGCTTATCCTAGATAATTTTGAGGATTAAATCACAACATGCGGTTTTGCGATGGTGGTTACCATTTTAGCAGGATAAGGTGCTAACCTGCTCAGGAATAGACTTGGAGGATATAAGTCCCGCCCGCTAACAAATAAAAGATTAGAGCCTGTGAAACTGCCGTCCACTGACCAATCACCAGAGGTGGGTAGAGTAGCCAGAAATTGCACTCAAGTAAGAGTACTGTTACTTTAGAGATTTATTACTCAAGTAAAAGTAAGGAGTAGTCACCCAAATATTTACTTGAGTAAAAGTAAAAAGTATGTTGTGAAAAAACTACTCAAGTACTGAGTAACTGATGAGTAACATACACACTCATATCATATATATATATATATATATATATATATATATATATATATATATATATATATATATATACATACATACATATACATTGATATATACAGTATATAATTTATAAGTATTTATTTTGCTGTTTTTGTTTACATGTTAAAGGTGTTTTAATGAATATACATGCATGTTTAACATATAGATTCCTTTCTTTAATGAAGACTAGAATATAAGTTGGTGTATTACCTGATTCTGATGACTTGCATTGATTGTAATCAGACAGTAGTGATGATAACGTCCACGTTTTCAAATGGAGGAGAAGAAAAGTTCCTCCTTTCTGTCCAATACCA
>NC_084551.2:9017500-9115000 GCF_033978685.3 Nerophis lumbriciformis | reverse complement strand
TTCTCACTATATCGAGGTCTAAATAGGAGTGCACCAATATGTCGGAATACATCTTCTTTCTTCTACTATACAGGCAGTAGGCATGATTTATGATCGACAATAAAGTGTGATGATCCGTTGTTTTGTTTTGTTTTGTTTTACTTTAAGACTCTCTTAGTTCTGTTTCAGCACCCCTGGGTTTGTGTTTCTTGGTTGCCATTGGTGCTGATGATTCTCCCCTGCCTCTGATTAGTGTTCGGGACGCTCACCAGCACCCGGGCACTAATCAGAGAGCTATTTATTCCTGCTTTTTGCCACACTCAGTCTGGCTGTTTTGTTTGCTTCATGCAACATTACGTTGGTAAATCCTAGTTAATGATTCCTGTTTTGATGTTAAGCTTTTCCGTTAGCTTTTTCCTCAGCTTTCCTGTAATTTTGTGCATTTGACCTGATTTGTGGATAATAAATCATTGTCTTACCTGCACACTGCCTCCGGAGTTCCGTCTGCATCTTGGGGAAACGATCCGCGCATGACCATGCGATAACCCAAACGTAACATAAAGTTTGACAAGCACATAAACAAGGAATTGGCTGATCAGTCGATCATGTCAACATAGCCACACAAGCGTCGTGATCACGGCGTCGCTATAAATAGTTTTTCTGCGTCAGCGCTTATAATGACAATATTACTAATACTCGTTTAATATTCAAGTCACAAAATCTAAATTGAGTATTGTGGGTGCTTTTTGGATGGTTATTTATTGGGTTTTATGGGCGAAATAGGGGACCTCACATTGGCTCCATTGTGACTTTTATTTATGTTTATTTTCACATTATTAACCGTATCCACTCGGGTACGGGGGCGGGGGTCCCCACATCTGCGGTCCCTACCAAAGTTTCTCGCTGTTCCCATTGGGTTGAGTTTTTTCTTGCCCTGATGTGGGACCTGAGCCGAGGATGTCCTTGTGGCTTGTGCAGCCCTTTGAGACATCTGTGATTAAAGGCTATATATGTAAACTTTGATTGATTGATTGGTTATTTACGAGCTAGAATGCGTAAAAAAAATACATCCGTCATCATGTCTTTCATAATGATTGTGAACGAACATTCCCCAAAAAAGTGCAGTTCCCCATTAAGGCTTGTGGTATGTAAATGACACAGCAGTGTTCTAAAAATTACTTTTAAAAAGTAATTATTATAGTTACTTTTGACCAAAATCGGAATTACTCTTTAATGAATGTAATTATTTATTAGGGAAAGTAATGAATATGTTAGTCTCTGGCATATGCAGTTAGGAGGCGTTTAATTTGAGAACACTGTGTGTGTGTGCTTTTAAAAGGCGGGGCCTGTTGCTTAGTGACATATGACATCATCAAGGTTTTCAATGGAGCCGTGCTTGATAGCTTTAGCAGCGCCAGCTCTTTTAATATTTTCACCAGATTGTGTTACCCTTAGTTAATAAAGGGATTGCCTGTGCTTCAATGGCTGTCATATCTTCTTGTCAACAAACGGTCTATTGTTTGGATGGCATGTTTTTCACTTCAATCATTGATTTGTCGTTCATTATTCCCATTGTGTACGTGTGCATATTACCAACTAATTTATGACCGGTATTAATGGTGTTTGTAGGAGTGTAGAGGTACAAAATCACGGGATTTAAGACGCATTTGGCCGATGGTTTATTGGAACTGACATTTCTACCTGCCGCTACTGCCATTCTTTTAAAAGAATGCTGGTTCTTCCCTTCTGACTGAACCGTAGTTCTAGCAACTTTCAGCTTGTGAAAATGAGATCGCACACCGGAAAAACAAAATCGGTTTTGGTCAAACGTGTTCATCATCAGCGCAGAGGAAAAATGAAGGTGACTTTTCTATAGCAACAGTTTAGCCTGGTTGCGTTGTACAGTACATGCCCTTTCATAGGGATGCTAACGTTTATTGATCCTCAGCGGCAACCAGTGGGAAGTCGTTGCTTAAGTGACATTGAATCAGGAAAGGGGGACCTTGATTACAGTGTCAGGATGATAAAATAAGTATCACTTACAGGCATTTCCCCACGCTGTCTTCTTTCATCAATTATGACAACCTTCACAAAAACAAGGTCGCCTATTATTAGATGAAATACAAAATAATAATTAAACCAAAAATGCAGTGGTGGGCCGTCAGGGCCAGCAAGGCCTTCTCTGCTGGCCTAACGTAACCAGAAATCATGATCATAATTAAAGATAAAAGTACTTTTTTATTTACTTTCCCTTAATATCTAAAAGTATCCATATGCTCTTCATGTCCTTCCAGGGCTGTTGTTTTCAGGTTAGAGTTTTTATCCAATCAGAATTCAGCTATCTTATGTTGCTATGCTGTACGAAATCTGCTAGGGGCACATACAGTTAATAGATTATTTGCCATAGCCAAATCAGATCACGACTTGTTGTCAGTAAGGCCTTCTAGCTGGCCTCACGTTGAACGTGGCATTTGCGCGTCCTGTGATTGGATACTCACTTGTCACTCCCAAGTGAGTATCCAAAAAAAAGTTGCACTTTACGAAAGCAGGAAGTGTTGCACTGGAGCGCAGCCATAGCAGAGACGCCTACAAAGAAGGAAAGCAAAATGTTGATAAATTGGCAGATATATATATCTGCAAGGCCTTTTTCAAGAAGAACTACATCTTGCGAGACGAGGTCCGCCAGTCGTCTACGCTGGAAATGGCGGTGAAATGCCCGCCACTTCCATTCGAATCAACCGACTTCCAGTGGTACCACTAACTTTAATGGCATCGGATGTGTGATAGAAATTGTGAGTTTAGCTTTCTGCCAGATTCGTTCTCCCATGATGCAAACGGGCGACTCTGGACAGGACTTGCAGGTAGGAACATGATTTAATCTTGAAAAGTCAAAACAGCACCACAAACAGAAAAGTAACAGGAGCATGAAGCAAACAATGACGCCAGACTGAGCGTGGCGAGCAAGGTGACTAAAATAGCTCTCTGATTAGTGGTTGACAGCAGCTGAGCGTGGGACCACTAACCAGAGGCAGGTGAAGCCAATTAATTCCCATGGTGACCAAAATAAACCCAGGAGTGCACAAACAGGAACTAAGGGAGTCCAAAACTAACAGAACATGACAAAACATGATCCGGACCACGGATCATGACACAAATATTGTATTTCTCTATTGTGTCAAGTTTTCTATGGGTTTTTTTTTAGTTTTTTTTTACAATTATTGTAATTTTGACAATACCACATGAGATAGGTTTGAATCGCTGACGTGGGCTTGATTTTAAAATGCGCCGGAAAATAGCCCGTTTTGTACACTGTTGAGGTGTTTCGATATCCAGTAGTGCGCAAATGTGTTTCTGTATAGTATTTATCCAACCATGGTCATGTGGGGACATAAATGATGGTATTTTGTTGAAGTCGGACATCACAGAAGGCCTAGGTGGGAAACGCACGGCCCGCCACTGCAAAAATGTAACGCCACCAACCAACAGATAGGAAATACGGCAAATAGGGGTTTAAGAGAACATATTTGGCATAGAAATTTCGATATTTGTCACGATTAGAAGTTAAACGTCAGCTCAAATAGGTTGCCGTACAGGGCTGCCGAACAAGACTGTCTCGTGCACCGTCCGATGTGTGTTCACAAAATAGATCTGATGAACTGGTGAGTTAAATAGTACTCTATTTGCAAACACTGCTTTTACAACATAACCTTATCTTTTTTTGTGTGTATTAGTGGGGCGTAGCTGACAAAATAAATAGGGGTGTATTCCGAAACATTAAAAGTACAAGAGCCTTAAGTCTTGTCCGAACTGATTAATCCGATACGATATCAGTACGAAACGTTGAACATACTTTTATTATTTTGCAGTGTGAAATGTCTTGAAAGACTTGATCAGGTGTAATCACTCAGAGAACGGCTGCAGACATGAAAAAGACTTCGGCAGTCTTTGAAGTGTAATGCACTTTTTTGGGGGAATTCTGCCTATCATTCACAATGTCAGTGGCTTGCAACAATGCTAATGGGAGTAGTGAAGCGAAGTGAAGTGAATTATTTTTATATAGCGCTTTTCTCTAGTGACTCAAAGCGCTTTTACAAAGTGGAACCCAATATCTAAGTTACATTTAAACCAGTGCGGGTGGCACTGGGAGCAGGTGGGTAAAGTGTCTTGCCCAAGGACACAACGGCAGTGACTAGGATGGCGGAAGCGGGGATCGAACCTGGAACCCTCAAGTTGCTGGCACGGCCACTCTACCAACCGAGCTATACCGCCCCGATAATCCAGTAATCCATTTTGCCTCTAAATTGCTCTAAAAAAGCATCCAAAAAGTGCCCAAAATACAAAATGTTCCATCTCGTGACTTGAATATTAACCAAGCATTAGCATTGTTGTTATTAAAAGCTTTTACGCAGACAAACTATAAAAAAAGAAAAAACATATGAGTGCTTATCTCACATAAGGATTGTGAATGACAGGCGAAATTCCCAACAAGTGCAGTTCCCCTTTAAATTGAGTGGTAATATATATATATTTTTTTGGGGGGGACACCTGGTGAATGATGCGGACACGTTTGTTACTCGATCTTTTCGAATACGCTTCTGTCTTGGAGACTTTGTATTTGTAAGTAATGTGCAACTATGATTATTTAATACTGTAGAGGTTGCCCTCTAGTGGGTTCTCCTGACCACCACACTCACTGGCACAAGAGCCCGGTATTCAGGTTGGATCAAGTCTTTTATTCTCATCTACCAGTATAGTTTACTTTTGAACAATATATCGTTAGGACTTTTCAGTCCGACGTGTCGCTGCTTTGCGCTCTAGTGTGTCTCTTCTTTGCTCTCTCGCTCCAACTCCCACCCTCGTGTCTCGGCCCGGCTGCCGCTAATAAGCATGGCAGGTGATTGGATGATCTGCCCCAGCTGGGTAATCCAACCACCTGCCAGCTGCGCTAGGATTGTCCTTCCACACCCCGCTCCGCCGCAGGCCTGCAGACCACGCCCCCCTCCACAAATACTTACTTATGTTGACAAATGTGTTTTAGAATACTGTAAAATACTGTTCAAATAATTAGACTTATTCGGAATGTCTAGCTTGTGTGTTATTGTGTGCTTAGCTGTTGTGTAGCTGCTAGCTCCGACTAAGCTGTGTAAATGACTTTGCTAAAATACGGGAAAAGACCAACCTTGTGTGCTTATTGGAGGACATTTAGATGTTAACTGTCGCCATACTTGCCAACCTTGAGACCTCCGAATTTGGGAGATTGGGGGGTTGAGGTGGGCGGGGTTAAGGGGGGCGGGGTTTGGTGGTAGCGGGGGGGGTATATTGTAGCGTCCCGGAAGAGTTAGTGCTGCAAGGGATTCTGGGTATTTGTTCTGTTGTGTTTATGTTATGTTACGGTGCGGATGTTCACCCAACATGTGTTTGTCATTCTTGTTTGGTGTGGGTTCACAGTGTGGCGCATATTTGTAACAGTGTTAAAGTTGTTTATACGGCCACCCTCAGTGTAACCTGTATGGCTGTTGATCAAGTATGCCTTGCAGTCACTCATGTGTGTGTAAAAAACGTAGATATTATGTGACTGAGTACGCACGCTGTTTGAATGGAGGGAAAGCGAACGTGACGACAGGTTGTAGAAGACGCTAAAGACAGTGTCTTTAAGGCACGCCCCCAATATTGTTGCCCGGGTGAAAATTGGGTGAAATTCGGGAGAATGGTTGCCCCGGGAGATTTTCGGAAGGGGCACTGAAATTCGGGAGTCTCCCGGGAAAAGCGGGAGGGTTGGCAAGTATGACTGTCGCGGTGTTTATTTTTGGGATATTAGATGCAAGCCAATGCCATCTGATACTTGTTTTTTGCTGCTATTGGATATTGGTCCAAACAACAGTTTAGGACACCTTTAATTGTAATTAATTGCAGCTTGCTTGAACCAATGCCCCTTTCTGGCTGCCAACTGTCCACTGCAGAAGCACCTTTTAAGATGCAGTATCCTCCTGACAACCAGCATTCTCTTCAGTGGATATTTGCATAACACAGCTTTTATTCTGTAATTAGTAACTCTGACAAAAGAAATGGAACAAAAAAAAAACGGTCTGCTGCAGAGAATGGTGGTTTTCTGGGGGATATATTAAATGGAATCAATACTTCTCATAATGGAAGGCTAAAGAAGGATTGGGATAACAACAAAAAGGCGGCACATCGTGAGCTCTGGCAGATAAACCCAAACGCCAGCAGATACATAGAATGATCTTGCTGAAGAGTGGGGAATAGTGAGAGATATCCCTCATTTTCAAAAGAATATGTGAGACTGTGCCTGTTTCATAATACTGGCTGAAGAGATAAAGGCACTTGATTGTGTCTTGGTATCTCTGGGAGTTAAATGTGCTACAAATAGATTAATGTAAAAAGTTCACACTCTCTCACACACACACACACACACACACACACACACACACACTCAATTAGACACTATAACGACACAACATTCCAAGCACACTTACATTCAATGTGATGTGTGCACTATAGAGATGCGCGGATAGGCAATTATTTCATCCGCAACCGCATCAGAAAGTCGTCAACCATCCGCCATCCACCCGTTTTCTAACATTTTATCAAAACCGCACCCGCCCGCACCCACCCGTTGTTATATATCTAATATAGACGATGCAAGGCATTAGTGAGGTTATAAAGCTTTTGCCTGTTAAAGAAAGGAGACTGATCCAATGGAGCACAGACATTCAATGCGTGCCACGCTGTCACGGCCCAGACGCACACCAGTGCGCAATCATATGGGAGCCGCGCTGAGCGCACCTCCAAGCGCGTGGAGGTGCGATGTCCCTCGCACCCGCGGCGGCTCCACCCGGGCTCGCGCCCGAGGCTTCAGCGTGCACCGCGGCGGCCATCCTACTCGTCGTGGCCTAGCCCTCGCGGCTCTCGCTGCCGGCGACGGCCGGGTATGGGCCCGACGCTCCAGCGCCATCCATTTTCAGGGCTAGTTGATTCGGCAGGTGGGTTGTTACACACTCCTTAGCGGGTTCCGACTTCCATGGCCACCGTCCTGCTGTCTATATCAACCAGGGTGAGCCCCACCCCTTTCGTGAGCGCACTGCGCGCGGAGTGACCCCTGTTACGCGCCCCCGGCAACAGGGGTGGCGGGCAGGTAAGCTGCGCGGGCGGAGCGCGCGGAGTGACCCCTGTTACGAGCCCCCGGCCACGGGGGTGGTGGGCAGGTAAGCTGCTTACCTGCTGCGCGTGACGCCGGCCGCGGCGAAGGCGGACGAGGCGGGGTGTCGGTGCGGTGGGCGCGGTGGTGACCCTGGACGTGCGTCGGGCCCTTCTCGCGGATCACCTCAGCTACGGCTCCCGGTGGGGCCCTCTCGGGGGAAGGGGCCTCGGTGACTTCTCCGCTCCGTAAAAGTGTCCATCTCTTTTTTTTTTCTTCTTCTGTTGTGGCATATGCTGCAGGTGCCTGCTCGTTTTTCGTATGTGGGTAACAACATTTAACTATGTATATATATTTCCGAATTGGTTTAACTGCCACCCGCCTGAATCTATTTAAAATCTAATTTTTTTTTTTATTTCAACCGCCCGACCCGACCCGCGGATAAAATCTAATTTTTTTTTTATTTCAACCGCCCGATCCGCGGATAATCCGCGGACTCCGCGGTTGTGTCCGCAAACCGCGCATCTCTAGTGCACTACCTCTTAAAAGATTTTTGACCCAATTATAACAGGGACAGATAGACGGTGAACAGCTTATGCATATACATTTCAAGAAGCAAAAGGGACGTTATTTTGTGTTTCATAATTGGTAGATCGCATCATTTTTTTAATGAAGAATAAATTATTATAGTATAATTTTCGTGGTGAATTTGATGATTACTCCTACTTTCTATGCTATTCAATTGCTTGCATACTCTAAGGACCTGATCTAGTAAGATCCAAACAAAAAGTGCAATAAAACAGCACTAAAACAACACCTCCAGGCAACTTCAACCCTTGACTAACACCCTCCCCCTTCCACATCCCACCTCCCCGGATTGTAAATAACCAAATGTAAATAATCAAATGTATTTCTCATGTATATACTTGTTCTTATTCTATCTGAACTCACTATGTTCTCTACTCGCTGTACATATCCTACCAAGTCAGACCTACACTGTTTCAATGCCCATTTCTCTGATGATGCAATTGTAAAATGTGCCATTTAGGTGCTTTTTAGGATTATATTACGTTCTGGTTCTTTTAAATGGGTCAAGGCAAGCTCTATTTAGTATGGTCTGACTGCTTCAGTTGGTTAGAGCCTTGCAGAATGTAAACAGTAAAGAAAATGTGCATTATTTATTTATATATTCTAACAATAATGTGTTTTCGTTTTCATTTTGATGCTCCATTAACCAAATGAGTAAAAAGGAGTTTGGTGACTCTTTAATGATGTGAGGATACACTTATGTTCTACAATTTACATATTAATGAGGGTATCAGGAAGAGCTTTTTACTTCTCATGTCTGCACAAGCGCAGTTTTTCCCCTCAGTGACTGTCACGAAGACGGGGCCTGTATCTATAAAACCCGCTTCTTATCCAAAGTCATTTGCAGCAAGTGCCCCGATGATTGCTATCACTGTGGAAGTGATTGAGCTGAGTGAATCAAAGGTAGTGAAGCCTTGTGGTCAATGAGGGGGGAATGAGAAGAAGAGATGGGATTGAACGGGAGCTCAAACAAGAGCTGCAGAAAATGTGAAACCGAAAAAATGTGGGACTATTACAATGAACCAGTTGAGTTCTGATGTTGAGTACATTGTGTTGTATTCCATGTACAAAACAGAATACAAGAACATACTTGTGACTATGTATTTAATGTTTGCTGTTGGCAGCTGGGTGGTAAATATTCCTCACATTGACATGCATGTTGTATAAATATAAAAAACAACAACAATGTATTTTATACTATCATTGGAAAAAAACACATCAGAATGCACCAATTTTGGAAACAGAAAATACTTGCTGTGTACAGATAGCAGGTCACAGTTTCTACCAGGACTTAGACTTAGACTTAGACTTCCTTTTTATTGTCATTCAAATTTTAACTTTACAGCACAGATAAGAAGACATTTCGTTACATAAGCTCATGGTAGTGCAGGATAAAAAAGCAATAAGGTGCATATATAAATAAATAAATATATATAAATAATATAAAAATATATATATAAAATAAATAAATATATATAAATATATAAATAAATAAATAGATTACTGTACAGATACAGACGTTTATGGATGTATGTTATATTGTCTTTTTTATTCCAGCGAGTTAATCCATTTTGGGGGGGAGTTGAGGGGATAATTTAATTATGATGCGTTCAAGAGTCTTAAGGCCTGAGGGAAGAAGCTGTTACAGAACCTGGAGGTTCTGCTTCGGAGGCTGTGGAACCTCTTTCTAGAGTCTGGGATGACAACTAATTTTGCTGGATGATATATTTTCCCACAAATTATTGCCAATAAACAATAATATTGTCAGCATTATTTTGAGACCAAATTAGGCACTTATGTTATTATATATACTAATGCAAGTAACCCTTTCAATCGCAAAAAAATATAGTTTTTAATACCGTATTTTCCGGACCATAGGGCGCACCGGCTTATAAGGTGCACTGCCGATGAATGGTCTATTTTTAATCTTTTTTTATATATATATATAAGGCGCACCGGATTAAAGGAGTCATATAATTTTTTTTATGATTTGAAAACACTTCCTTGTGGTCTACATAACATGTAATGGTGGTAATTTGGTGAAAGCTTTGCATAGATTATGTTTTACAGATCATCTTCAAGCCGCTTTCTGACAGCTGCTTCCGGATGGGCCGTTTTGTGGTCGGTCTTGTTCCTTGGGTGAATAATGTAAACTCACTACACCGGTATGTTTTAGCGCTTTCATGGCGAGTTTACTGACAGATATAAGTAAGAACTTTACACTACTTTATATTAGAAATGGCAAAAGCGGAGGATGAATGTCCCATAACAAGAATTAATATATTCTGTATACATACCCTCATCCGCTCTCTTTTCCTGAACGCTGATCTGTCCAGTTTTGGAGTTGATGTCAGCAGGTCAGGGAAGCTAGGGTCGATATTATTTTCTTGATCATGCATCTGCTTTGAGTGTCGCAGGATATCCACACATTCTTGCCATCTCTGTCATAGCATAGCTTTCGTCGGTAAAGTGTGCGGAACAAACGACTGACCATTTCGTCGGCTTTCCCCACACCCTCGTATTTTGAACAAATTTCGTCCAATTTCTTGCCACTTTCGCATCTTTGGGCCACTGGTGCAACATGAGTCCGTCCCTGTTCATGTTGTTACACCCTCCGACAACACACCGACGAAAGTGAGAAAATGGCGGATTGCTTCCCGAGAGCGAATAATAGAAAGGCGTTTATTTCGCCAAAATTCACCCATTTAGAGTTCGGAAATCGGTTAAAAAAAATATATGGTCTTTTTTCTGCAACATCAAGGTATATATTGACGCTTACATAGGTCTGGTGATAATGTTCCCCTTTAAAAGATGGGTTAGTATGACTGAAATGGGGCTTAGGCTGAATAATTATTCGTTTAAGGAGTTATCCGGTTTAAAGTAGACAGTGCCTAAACCTCTATCTAGCCTTACACACTGTAGGTCACTGGATATTGGGAGCAACAGGAGGTTCCAGACATTGACGTATTGCATTCTGATACAATCTACTGTAACTAGTAATGTTGGTACATAGGTCATGTGTTTCGATTTCCTCTTTTTCATGTCCTATAAACCCAGTAGGCTACCGTAATGCGATCAATGAACATGTTCGATGTCAATGGCCAACCTGCAGCCTCGAGCTTCACAGGTTTTTGCGGTTGAATATATCAGACTGTTTGACAGTAATTATAGTGCTCTATGTAGTACACTTGATTGATGTCGTGAAACATTTGTAAACTAAATATTTAATGTGGGAGCAAAGTGTGCACAATAGTCACAAGCAGGACAGAGCGCTTCTCTAATTAAAGTACTTTCTTGTCAAGTCTTGATTAAGTGAAGTCGCCTGTGTCATCAGTCTCACCCAGCACCCAGCTGAAATAAAGAGGGCATAAATAAAATATGGATATGTAAACACAAAATATACCGCAGTCGGCATAAATAACATAATTTCCCCTCATGGTTTAATCATTGCTGCCAAGACTAACTTGTTTAACATATCAAACTGGCTGTTTAAGTGCACTTTTCCACCAGGCCTACACATAAGAGTTGTGGTGACATTGTTGAGCACTAAGACGATATTGAAGCTTGAGGGAATTTGGAACATCAGAAAGTATTGTTTTCTCGGAAAACACTATGGCATAAAGCGGCGTTTCTTATCCTTAGGGTCGGGGCCCATTGTTGAGCAGTGAGCTCCCCCTAGATGGCCACCAAAAAGTATCTGTTTCTCAGCTGTGGTCCTTATGGCTCGAAGGATTGCCCATTATATTTTACCATGAATTGATTCATCATCATCATCATTTCTTTTTGTTCCTTTCATGAAAATGCATATATACAAGCCATATACAGTTGACACTTTCATTGTTTTTTTTGTTTCTTATACATTTCCATGATCAGAAAGGAGCAGATGGAAGAATACTATTCTTATATTTATCTGCTCCCTTTTTAACACAAATTATTTAGATGACTTTATCACTGTTCCCTCCACCAACACCCGAACTCCAACATACTTTTAATTTTCGTTTAAGCATTTTCAAAATGACACGTTCCAATCAAAATCAAAAATCAGTTTTATATAGTTCCAGTTGTCTCTTTTTGTAACTCCTTTTAAATTCAAAGATATTCTTGCAATCAATTGGCCGATACTCAGTTGTAATACACTTTTCCACCACTTGTGGCAGTAATGACAATTTCAAACAGAAGAAGTCTGTAGCTAAAGTCATAGAAAGGTTTCTTAAGCGCAAAAATTATGACTAAAGTGGTAAAGCTTTATTTTCATTTGCACTTTGATTTCATTGACATTTTATTTTAAAAAAACATATACATTATCATTCCATCCATCCATTTTCTACCGCTTATTCCCTTTGGGGTCGCGGGGGGCGCTGGTGCCTATCTCAGCTACAATCGGGCGGAAGGCGGTGTACACCCTGGACAAGTCGCCACCTCATCGCAGGGCCAACACAGATAGACAGACAACATTCACACTCACATTCACACACTAGGGCCAATTTAGTGTTGCCAATCAACTTATCCCCAGGTGCATGTCTTTGGATCATTATCGATTTAGTAAATTTATTTTTAGCGCAACAGAACTGTATGTAAATGAATGCGTCCCTTCTTATGGAGAATATTTCACATTTTTCCTAGTCAGTCTAATCAAAGTGTAAAGTTTATGTTTAAGATAAATAATATTTGTGATAAACACATGCTTTCATATTATTGACAAGGCTGTAAATTGTAAGTAGGTTATATATACATTTTAAATATACCTTATTTTTTGGAGTATAAGTCGCACCGGAGTATAAGTCGCACCTGCTGAAAATGCATAATAAAGAAGGGGAAAAAAACATATATAAATCGCACTGGAGCCCGGCCAAACTATGAAAAAAACTGCGACTTATAGTCCGAAAAATACGGTAACTAAAATCAAGAAAATGATTACTAATTCATTTTTAATATTTCAGTGGGACCCTGGCCCCCTTGTATTGGAAAAGTTGGGCCAAAAAGTTAAAAACCCCTGGTATAAATAAAGCACTGGCTCCCAAACATTTTTTAATAAGTATTTGCGGTGTCAAAAAATATATATTTTCAAATTAATCATGATTCTTATTTGTTACGATTTTTAATCGATTCAAAAAAATACAATATTACTATTATTTTCTTCTTTTTTTTTGTCCTGTCCAGCCACTCGGGTAAATCATATTGTTGATGCACATGCCCATATCTGCTGCACATATTTACTTAGAAAACATTTACTTTAGAAAATAGAATTGTGGGATACTTCTTTTTGTATTTGACTTTATTAAATGTTTGAGTAGAATTTTATGAAACAAAACCAGTTTTCTTTTAAGTAATATAGAAATGTATCACAGCTGTTTATGTATTTCAAGGAGTAATGTAGTTAATAATAAAACTGGCACCCAATGCTACTAAAAAGTATGGTTTTTGAAGCCAAAATATTTTTGAATCAACAATCGATGTGAATGGAATTGTTACCCCCAAGAGTAGTATCGAATCGTGCAGTACAGTGACACTTCATCTAAAGAGTTTAATTGGTTCTGTGTTGGCACTTGCGACCCAAAATATCTCAAATCAATGTTCCCTAAATTAACTGAATTTAAATGATTCTGTTTGGGCCCCCAAAACAGTCCCATTTTAACAGGCAACAGGTTTTTTAATAAGAAAAACAAACATCCCAACATTTAAGTTACCAACAGGGATGGGTACAAAAACTCGGTTTGTTACACGTTTTTAACCACACCCAAATGTTGGTGCTCAATGAATGCTTTGACATATGAGTGCAGCCCACACAGTCTGATGTTCTTTTTAGGTGTTAGCGGTGGGGGAAATAATCGATTTTTACATGCATCGCAATTTGGACATGGACGATTATAAAACCGATTAGTAAATGTCAATAATCTATTAATTTATTGTAAATAAAGTAATGCAGACAGTTCTACTTATGTTCCAGTTTTGCACATATGTCCATTGATTTAAAGGGGAACATTATCACAATTTCAGAAGGTTTAAAACCATTAAAAATCAGTTTCCAGTGGCTTATTTTATTTTTCGAAAATTCTTTCAAAATTTTACCCATCACGCAATATCCCTAAAAAAAGCTTCAAAGTGCCTGATTTTAACCATCGTTATATACACCCGTCCATTTTCCTGTGATGTCACACAGTGATGCCAACACAAACAAACATGGCGCATAGAACAGCAAGCTATAGCGACATTAGCTCGGATTCAGACTCGGATTTCAGCGGCTTAAGCGATTCAACAGATTACGCATGTATTGAAACGGATGGTTGTAGTGTGGAGGCAGGTAGCAAAAAACGAAATTGAAGAAGAAACTGAAGCTATTGAGCCATATCAGTTTGAACCGTATGCAAGCGAAACCGACGAAAACGACACGACAGCCAGCGACACGGGAGAAAGCGAGGACGAATTCGGCGATCGCCTTCTAACCAACGATTGGTATGTGTTTGTTTGGCATTAAAGGAAACTAACAACTATGAACTAGGTTTACAGCATATGAAATACATTTGGCAACAACATGCACTTTGAGAGTGCAGACAGCCCAATTTTCATCAATTAATATATTCTGTAGACATACCCTCATCCGTGCTCTTTTACTGAAAGCTGATCTGTCCAGTTTTGGAGTTGATGTCAGCAGGCCAGGGAAGATAGGGTCGATATTCTTCTCTTGATCATCTTCGGTGGCATAAGGAACGGTGTGAGCCAAGACATCCAGGGGGTTTAGCTCGCTCGTCTGCGGGAACAAACTGCCGCCATTGCTTGCCGTGCTACCGAGGGCCTTTGTCCCTGAATTGCTCACACACTCCGGCAGATTCAATGGGGGTCTGGCGGCAGATTTCTTTGACTTTATCGTTGGAAATGCATCTGCTTTGAGTGTCGCAGGATATCCACACATTCTTGCCATCTCTGTCGTAGCATAGCTTTCGTCGGTAAAGTGTGCGGAACAAACGTCCAATTTCTTGCCACTTTCGCATCTTTGGGCCACTGGTGCAACTTGAATCCGTCCCTGTTCGTGTTGTTACACCCTCCGACAACACACCGACGAATGCATGCTGTCTCCAAGGTACGGAAAACAGTCGAAAAAAACAGAAAATAACAGAGCTGATTTGACTCGGTGTTTGTAATGTGTTGGAGAAAATGGCGGATTGCTTCCCGATGTGACGTCACGTTGTGACGTCATCGCTCCGAGAGCGAATAATAGAAAGGCGTTTAATTCGCCAAAATTCACCCATTTTGAGTTCGGAAATCGGTTCAAAAAACATATGGTCTTTTTTCTGTAACATCAAGGTATATATTGACGCTTACATAGGTCTGGTGATAATGTTCCCCTTTAATAAATGTTGTGATTAATTTAACTGTTTCCTTTTACGAATGAATTGGGGGTTTTTTTAATTAAAATTGATAAACGTTTATTTAGTGAAACGAAAAGAAACGTAAAACTGCAATCAATATCATACATTAAAGGTGTATCAAACAAATGGTCATCAGATCCATGACACACATTTTGCCACGTTTCGCTGCCAGTGTTCATTGCAACAACACAAAAATACCTCGTTAAAAACACCAATCACGGTTAAGGCGAGCGAGTTGCGCTCACAAACCTCAAAATTCTAAATTTCGACAGTACAACACAAGTGTGACTGAGGGTCTTGTAAGATGACCGCTGAGAGGTTGTGCAGGCTCGATGTGAAGGCAGGCAGGCAGGAACTGGACAGGTACGTTTTATGTGAACACAGACAGCCTCGTCTCTTGTCAAAACACAGCAGCCGTCAAGTGTCCAAAAGACTTACAGCCCACTTCAGTCCTTCACAATAAAAGTGCTGCACGCTAAATCCGATCTGACAGGGTCCCAGTAAAAAAAACCTACAAAGGTATGTGTTTTCGCACATATGCTGTAATTGTTTTAGTTTTCCTGTGATAAAATATAACAATATATTGTGGGTTTTTATTCTTAACATTTAATGTATATCGTTGAAGTCCTTTGTATTAAATTTTTTCGTACCTGAGTTATAAATGGCCGTCACCCCCCTCTTTATTAATGAGCTGACCACTTTACCACTCGTTTGAGCGCTGATCAACAAACCTGCCCCCCGTTGGTAATTTGGAGACTCACCTGCTGGTGATGTCTAATCAGGAGGTTTTGTTTGTCAGCGTCACCACACAGACGTCGCTGGTTCATTGCTTATGGCTTTGCATAGTGTTGTGTACTCTGTGCTTAGCGCAGCTCCATGTCATGCTGTTCCTCAGTCTGCTCTATGCTTTTAAGTTTTTGGCCTGTGCCTGGGTTTCTGTTTGACGCTTTGTTAGTTGAGATTTTTGACTCACCCATGGACTGCTGCTTCATCCACGGTGGTGCTACCTTATTTTTTAACTAATAAAATGTGATTTCTTTCTGCACGCCGGCTTGTCTGTGCATCCTGGGGTCATGCCAACAAAGCCAAGCTCACTATGTGACAATCAATAAAAGTGTAAACTAGTGGTTCCCAAACTATGGCCCGCAGACTGAATCCGGCCCGCCAGCCAGCGTCCATAATAAATATATATATATATATATATATATATATATATATATATATATATATATATATATATATACACACATATATACATACAGTATATATATATAATCATATATATATATATATATATATATATATATATATATATATATATATATATATATATATATATATACACACATATATACATACAGTATATATATATAATCATATATATATATATATATATATATATATATATATATATATATATATATATACACACATATATACATACAGTATATATATATAATCATATATATATATATATATATATACTGTATATATATATATATATATATATATATATATATATACATCCATCCATTTTCTACCGCTTGTCCCTTTTGGGGTCGCGGGGGGTGCTGGAGCCTATCTCAGCTGCATTCGGGTGGAAGGCGGGGTACACCCTGGACAAGTCGGCAGCTCATCACAGGGCCAACACAGAGAGACAGACAACATTCACACTCACATTCACACACTAGGGCCAATTTTAGTGTTGCCAATCAACCTATCCCCAAGTGCATGTCTTTGGAGATGGGAGGAAGCCGGAGTACCCGGAGGGAACCCACGCAGTCACGGGGAGAACATGCAAACTCCACACAGAAAGATCCCGAGCCTGGGATTGAACCCAGGACTACTCAGGACCTTTGTATTGTGAGGCACATGCACTAATCCCTGTGTCACCGTGCTGCCAATTGTTGCGTTTGGACCAGTTGTTCCTCCCAGGGAATTCAAGTCGCTGGTCGCTCCCAAGCTCTTTACGACACTTAAAGCTGAGTAGAAGCACCACCGGAGACAGAATAGGTATTTTGTAATATATTCGCAAAGCTTTGTAAATATACTGAGACCAGTCCAGCATAGAACATTCAATTGCGCAGCTAAGATGGTCTGCCCTCCAAAATGGAAACCCTCTATTCTATAAAGTCTCTCTCCCTCCCACCCTCGCAGTCTTGTCCCTCCAGCCCAAACACATGCCCATTGTCCTCCGCACCTGGACATAAGAATAGATAAGAAGAAGGAGTATCTCTCTTTCTTACATTCCATATTCAAGGTTAGCACACAGTATTTGCAGACAACCAAAAGACCACAATTGGAAGAAAAACACTAGCTGGTTTGTAATATGATTATGAAATAAAAGAAGTGACACTTAAATTTGGATATATGTAAATATCTGCCTCCAACACTATATATATATATATATATAAAACACCTTAATCAAAAAGTTTGGGGACCCCTCGTGTAAACGATACCTATCCCTAGTTACCAGTACTCAATTATGACCCGTTTTTTAAAAATGTTTACACATATAATTAAAAGGCTTTATGCCCTTGTCACATACATTCCATTCTGACAAATTCTCCAAAGACTCGTACTTTGCCTAAAAGATTTTTCCTCTTTGTGGCCCACGTTTGTATCTCTGCCCCATAGAGCCTTCTTATGATTCCTGCAATCTTTTTTGTTAACCTCCTAATGTTTCTTTGGGTTTGTTATTTATCTGTGAACTACAACCTTTCCATCCATGGAAGAATACTTGAAGAGTAGAATTGTGCTGATCGATCGGCCACCGATCAGTATCAGACGATTTTTGTGAAAAAGTGCGTGATCGACGAATGCCTTTTAATGACGATCACAAATGCCAATCCTCTCTGGCTGACACTCTATTTATTTTCAGTCCCCCAGCTGTCAAGCGGCTAGCAGCTAATGATGTGTCTCTATACACAGTGTGGAGCCGCTCTCCGAAGCTGACAATTATCACCTGCATTATGGCAAACTACATTTCTTTGTATCTTATGTATCAAGTACCACCTGTCACTGGAGGACGAGGCTAAACATGGTACACAGTGAGAGTAAGTCAGAAGCAGAGATGCCAATAGCTATGCTACCCACTGAGCTAACTTTAAACAACAAAAGAAATAAGTGTTCAGTAAAAATACAAAACAAAGAATATACAGTAAATGAATAGTAGATATTAGATGTTGCTTTTGTTTAGTTACTGCGTATTATTGACTTTGTTTTGATCAAACAATTGTATGTCATAAAACTAGTTAAACTATTATGTTGACTTTGTTAAACCACCAATAACAGAAGTCCCTGTAAAACCACCGCAAAATGATCATTTCGTAGATTTCATTTATGATATCCCATCTACTTTATTGTGACGTTTTTTTTCTTCGTTCTGCTTTTTAGGGCTTTGAAGCAACATAAATTGACAGGAATACGTATTATGCACTTAAATAGAATGTTGCCTTGCTATTGCGTGGCTACTTTGCAGCCTCAGGAGTTTGAGCCAAGCGTCAACGCTCTTAATAATTTACCACACAATAATTAAATTTTAAAAGCAAATTTACAAGGGACTTTGTCAGCAAAATGAAGTGCAGTAATAGTTTTGCTTCTCAATAAACTTTGCTGGTGTTTGCCTTTGTAAGGAAATATTTCAGAGGTTTACGCTTGCATTATTTAGAAAAAAAAAAAAAAAAAGCTTTCTCAATTAAACATTTAACAGTTGTTTTTTTTCTGCATATAAGCGCAACATACTCATGCTTTATTGGCATTATGCAGTCCCATTTCTCCCATGGTGAAGGTATACTGCGGAGATTTGTGAATTATGATACAGGAAGCCGAGATGCTGAATGATCTAAGATAATTACTGTAATTTATTCATTGCATTGATTCCTTTGGTTTCATCAGATCAGTGGTGTTAGTAATATACATGTGGTTGTTGTACAATAAAGTCTATATTAAATTATATTTCTTTGAAAACGGTTGCTGCTGTTACCGATTTGTGTGCACATGTTTGTTTTTTTTTTTTATTCTGTACATTTAAGCTGCTCGTTCAGAGTTCTTTTTTTTCTATTTTCGAAACGCCGTTTAAGCATCTTCTTATGGAATGAAAGGAAAAACATTGCACCGTAGGTAAAATAACTAAAATGACCCAGATTTTCTAAAAAGGGTTGTTATGCACTAAGCTGATTTGTGGATTTCTCATTTGAAAACAAGGATTCCGGCATGTTTATAGATTACGAAGGATCATTTTCAAATGTGTCTGTGTTCTCTAAGGCGGTAATAATCCGACATGTTCCTTTTGCTGCCTTTAAGCAGTGTGATGAGTCGGATTGTATTTGATTGGTTTTGTTTATGCTTTTTCTATTTTTGTCTCCCACTTGACGTGGTGTTGACTTGTTCCATGTGACACACATCTGGTCCTCAATGCATTGTCATGTACGCCTCGACATTCAATTTGTTTGTGTTTTAATAGCATGAGTTTGATCCTTCGTCGTCGTTTTAATTATATTTTATTTTATTTTCTAATTTGACAACAAAGCACTGGTGTGAGTTTGAAAATTGATATTACAAACACACTTCAGAGTTTGTACACTTTTTCATCAAATATTATCCATGACTTCCCCTAAACCTTTTATATGACCAAAATAAATGATTTTATCTCAATGGACTAATTATTGAAACACTAATACTACGGCATTGTGTACATTCTATTGTTCTTGTGGTAGTCATTGGGATGCATGTGGGACTTTAGGAACTAAATTGGATGCCATGTGTCCATACTTGCCAACCTTGGGACCTCCGATTTCGGGAGGTGGGGGTTGGGGGGGCCTGGTTGGGGACGGGGGCGTGGTTGGGGGCGTGGTTAAGAGGGGAGGAGTATATTGACAGCTAGAATTCACCAAGTCAAGTATGTCATACATACTGTATTTTCTGCACTATAAGGTGCACCGGATTATAAGGCGCACCTTCAATGAATGGCCTATTTTAAAACATTGTTCATATATAAGGCGCACCGCATTATAAGGCGCATAGAATAGAAGCTACAGTAGAGGCTGGGGTTACGTTATGCATCCCGTAGTTGCGAGACCTGTTGTGGCTCAATATTGGTCCATATATAAGGCGCACCGGATTATAAGGCGCACTGTCAGCTTTTGAGAAAATTGGGAGGTTTTTAGGTGCACCTTATAGTGCGGAAAATACGGTATATATGTATATATATATATATATATATATATATATATATATATATATATATATATATATATATATATATATATATATATATATCTACATCCTGAAAATATGCAAACAAAACTATGTTTAGATAATTGATACTTCAAACTTGCATAAATAAATCTTAAGGAATATAACATAACTTGGCTTCTGAGAGCTTCAATAAAAAGAGAGCTGTAATAAAAAAATTGCTAAAGTTGTTGATAAACAAGCAATTATTTTAATAATTAAATATGGTTATTTTCAATGAATTATTATGGTCATTTAAAATTAATTATTTCAAATATGTTTATTTTAATGTGTAATTCTAAGGCTGGATGTAATAAGGAGTCAGAAAAAATAAAAATAAAAATAAAATTAATTTTGATGTTTTCAGCAAAATATAGTAACAATTGATTTAGTTGTTTTATTTTAATTAATAAATATATGTATTTTTAGGTAAAATAAACATAATAATACAATTGATCTCTGTCTGGATGATTTAGTTCTTGTCACCCTGTTGTCCTCCCGTCGTGAAAAAAGGCTGTCCTCACTCAGGTCCGCATGGAGCTGGAGGGGGCGTGGCCTCAACGCCCTGACTGCGCCTAGAAATTCTGTCCAGAAAAGTTATGAACAGAATCGGTGACAAACGGCAGCCTTGGGGGAGTCCAACACTCACGAAGCGGGTCCGACTTACTGCCGGTTATGCATTACAGCACAGTTTGCATTTAGCCCGTCTTAGTTCACTGTCTTTGGCCAGCCAGTGTATTTATTCTTTAAAAAAACATGTGTTATTGAAGCTGCACTTCACTGCCATTTTTCCATCACCGTCACTTCGTTAGCAGAAGATCTAGCTAGCGTGCCTACAGTTGGTACGTGCTTGCACACCCCATGCCAACAGATCATGACGGTCCGTAGCAATTTACATTTCCTTATGTCACATCGATTTTGTTTAGATTAATTAAATTTAAGGTCTATTTTCATTCATTTTCAAAACTTCTGAAAAAATACTACATTTTCATAACTTTTCCAGGGCCTAAAAATGTTATTCTAAAATTCAATGACTTTTCCAGGTTTTCATGACAGTACGAACCCTGCACTTAAAAGCTTGTACATGTCAAACCATTTTCCCCTCTGGACAACTACACTTTAAACCAGTACTGAGTAACTTTTCAACCTCCATAAAATATTTTCAGACCTTTTGGGAGGATACATCGACTTACAACTCGTTGAATGACACCTCTGTCATGGCCTGAGGGGGTTTATATCACTTTCACTGCACTTTGAGGAGGGTGGCAGAAACCCTTCCACACAAAAAACTCCAAATGTGCAGACTGCTTTACGTTACAAAGATGTAAGTCGATGCGAATGCCTATGTGCAATTACTGCTATCATAACAGAAGCTGCAAAACAACCAAAGAAACAACAAGTTTTGTCTGAAGAGACAGAAAAAAGAAAAAGGGAGGCTACTCGGATTAAAGGACTGTCAAGGATCAACATTGGAACGGCTTTCACTCGCTGGCGTTAAAGGGGAACATTATCACCAGACCTATGTAAGCGTCAATATATACCTTGATGTTGCAGAAAAAAGACCATATATTTTTTTAACCGATTTCCGAACTCTAAATGGGTGAATTTTGGCGAATTAAACACCTTTCTAATATTCGCTCTCGGAGCGATGACGTCACAACGTGGCGTCACATCGGGAAGCAATCCGCCATTTTCTCAAACACAGAGTCAAAATAAGCTCTGTTATTTTCCGTTTTTTTGACTGTTTTCCGTACCTTGGAGACATCATGCCTCGTCGGTGTGTTGTCGGAGGGTGTAACAACACGAACAGGGACGGATTTAAGTTGCACCAGTGGCCCAAAGATGCGAAAGTGGCAAGAAATTGGACGTTTGTTCCGCACACTTTACCGACGAAAGCTATGCTACGACAGAGATGGCAAGAATGTGTGGATATCCTGCGACACTCAAAGCAGATGCATTTCCAACGATAAAGTCAAAGAAATCTGCCGCCAGACCCCCTGTCACGTTCAAACACTGAGGACATCTATTAAACAAGACAAAAGGCAAGGAATCAAACAGAGACAGAATTCAATTTGGACTCAATATTGAGGAGAGACATGGCCACTGCACTCTCTGTACAGTCCTGCACCACGCTCTGACGAAGAAGGTTTTCGTCTCCTCTTTTATTCAGATGTTCAATGTTCACGCACCAACACATGTCTCAGCAGAAATAGGAAGTATATAAAACAGTCATTGTTTTTGGTCTCATTGAAGTCCAAGAAGAGGATGTCTCGGGCTGGGCTCTTCCTGGATCCAGCTGGGGCAGGTGTTGGAGGACAATGGATAACCCCTCCCGTCTCCTGACCATAGTTGCTTCAAAAGGGCAGCGGGTCGTAAATAGCGTTGACTTCAAAGAGAGTTTGTTTAACACTTCAAAGAGAGTTCCTCTGGAAGTTGAGCAGGTCCTGCCATCTGTCCGTGTTGAAATCACAGTGGCGTTTCACGAGCCTTCTTCCTCCTGTTAGGCCTCGAAAGACAGCCTCCATCTTCTCATCAGGAACATAATGCAATACAACGTTTCTTTTGTGATAACTTACAAACAATTATTCCAACACCCCCATTGAATCTGCGGGAGTGTGTGAGCAATTCAGGGAAAAAGGACCTCGGTAGCACGGCAAGCAATGGCGGCAGTTTGTTCCCGCAGACGAGCAAGCTAAACCCCCTATCGACCCTGGCTTCCCTGGCCTGCTGACATCAACTCCAAAACTGGACAGATTAGCTTTCAGGAAAAGAGAGCGGATGAGGGTATGTCTACAGAATATATTAATTGATGAAAATTGGGCTGTCTGCACTCTCAAATGTATTTCATATGCTGTAAACCTAGTTCATAGTTGTTAGTTTCCTTTAATGCCAAACAAACACATACCAATCGTTGGTTAGAAGGCGATCGCCGAATTCGTCTTCGCTTTCTCCCGTGTCGCTGGCTGTCGTGTCGTTTTCGTCGGTTTCGCTTGCATTCGGTTCAAACCGATTTGGCTCAATAGCTTCAGTTTCTTCTTCAATTTCGTTTTCGCTAATTGCCTCCACACTACAACCATCCGTTTCAATACATTCGTAATCTGTTGAATCGCTTAAGCCGCTGAAATCCGAGTCTGAATCCGAGCTAATGTCGCTATAGCTTGCTGTTCTTTCCGCCATGTTTGTTTGTGTTGGCTTCACTATGTGACGTCACAGGAAAATGGGCGGGTGTATATAACGATGGTTAAAATCAGGCACTTTGAAGCTTTTTTTAGGGATATTGCGTGATGGGTAAAATTTTGAAAAAATCTTCGAAAAATATAATAAGCCACTGGGAACTGATTTTTAATGGTTTTAACCATTCTGAAATTGTGATAATGTTCCCCTTTAACTCAAAAATAAGAGGGATTTTCGACACCTTGGCTCTGTTCCTGCCGGACTAGTAAGTACTGTACCTTTCGATGCTCGAATCAAAATGATATCGCCAATGTTGTTAGCTATTGGAAATGTGTGTGGTAGCAATACATAGTCACCAGCTTGAAAACTAAGTACTGTATGAATAAAAAATGCGATGACTGTAAACCGCAAACATAAAGTTTGAGTAAAATATGTAGGATGCAAAATCAGTCATACTGAATCACTGTGGCATTATCGTTTCAGTTCGTTTGTACGTGACAGTAGTTTTTGATCATTTACGACACTATGCGCTGGTCCTCATGGGAAATATGGCCTTCCTTCAGGCAAAACACTACGAATTAGGTCCACTGGTGCCGCTAAAATCAACCAAAACTGAAAGTTCATAAGTGGGGCTTTAAATGCAGCATAATTACGTTTGGAATATTATTTTGATTGGATACTCACAGTTAGCCGTTTGTGCTCTGGCAGAGGATGTGTTTATGAGTGAGGGTGAACATGTAGTTTCCGATCTGGTTTTGGTCATCCAAATGTGTTTGTGGTGGGCCGCCCCTAATTAAAGAATGTATGAAAAACACTGCAGTTTGTATCGATCTATCTTTAACCAACCGTCTCCTTGCAGGTACGGTGTTGTAACTGACCTCAACTTTTTTTGCTGATGGAAGCTGGGACATTTCCATAATAAATACAATTAATCCACTTCGTGCTGATGTCCTCTGTGGCTGTAAGGTGATGTAATAATGTGCGCCAATCTGTGCATCCAACAACACAGCAGCTATGCTTTGCATTTGGTTTGGCCATGATTGTAGTTTCTTGTGTGTGAAGAGTCAATGGCGGATATTTGGGCAGAGAGTAACTAAAATAAACTCTGGGTGCTCTTATGTAAATTAGCCAGATTGTTACGTCACAGCTCGTTGAAACCCTAAAAAGCTTGCTGAAAGTCAAATGTTGTGAGTTATTTCACACTTGATGGCTGGGCAGATACTCCAGAGACCCACATATGTGTATAAAAGCAATTAAAGAGTCAGTTATTCATAATATGCTCCCTTTTAAGGTTTAATTCAAAACATTTACTTTTAATGCTCGATGAGTTTAGAGGTACCACAGTGGCCTAACACGCTAATGTAAAAAAAATATATATTTTCTGGACTATAAGGAGCACTTAAAATTATTATTTTTCTCAAAACTCGACAGTGCGCCTTATAATAATAATAATAATAATAATAATAATAGATTGTATTCGTAAAAAGCACTTTACATTGAGTAAACAACCTCAAAGTGCTAGTGTATTAAAAAAAAAAATAATAATAAAAATAAATAAAAAGATAATAAAAAATAAATACAAATAAAAACTAGAACAGACAAATAGCTAAAACTAGTATGCATATATCTAAAAAAAAAAGGCTTCTTTTAAAAGAAGGGTTTTTAAGCCTTTTTTAAAAGCATCCACAGTCTGTGGTGCCCTCAGGTGGTCAGCGAGAGCGTTCCACAGACTGGGAGCGGCGGAGGACGGCGTGGCGCAGTGGAAGAATGGCCGTGCGCGACCCGAGGGTCCCTGGTTCAATCCCCACCTAGTACCAACCTCGTCATGTCCGTTGTGTCCTGAGCAAGACACTTCACCCTTGCTCCTGATGGGTGCTGGTTAGCGCCTTGCATGGCAGCTCCCTCCATCAGTGTGTGAATGTGTGTGTGAATGGGTAAATGTGGAAGTAGTGTCAAAGCGCTTTGAGTACCTTGAAGGTAGAAAAGCGCTATACAAGTACAACCCATTTATCATTTATAATTATAGCTAAAACTAGTACGGTATGCATATATCTAAAAAAAAGGCTTTTTTTAAAAGAAGGGTTTTTAAGCCTTTTTTAAAAGCATCCACAGTCTGTGGTGCCCTCAGGTGGTCAGGGAGAGCGTTCCACAGACTGGGAGCGGCGGAGCAGAAAGCCCGGTCTCCCATTGTTCGTAGCTTTTTCCTCGGAGGTTGGAGGAGGTTAGCCTGTCCGGAGCGGAGGTGTCGTGTGGAGGATTTAATAATTTAATAATTTAATAATACTAATAGATTTTATTTGTAAAAAGCACTTTACATTGAGTAAACAACCTCAAAGTGCTAGTGTATTAAAACAAAAATAATAATAAAAATAATAAAAAGATAATAAAAAAATAAATACAAATAAAAACTAGAACAGACAAATAGCTAAAACTAGTATGCATATATTTAAAAAAAGGCTTTTTTAAAAAGAAGGGTTTTTAAGCCTTTTTTAAAAGCATCCACAGTCTGTGGTGCCCTCAGGTGGTCAGGGAGAGCGTTCCACAGACTGGGAGCGGCGGAGCAGAAAGCCCGGTCTCCCATTGTCCGTAGCTTTGTCCTCGGAGGTTGGAGGAGGTTAGCCTGTCCGGAGCGGAGGTGTCGTGTGGAGGATTTAATAATTTAATAATTTAATAATAATAATAGATTTTATTTGTAAAAAGCACTTTACATTGAGTAAACAACCTCAAAGTGCTAGTGTATTAAAACAAAAATAATAATTAAAAAAATAAAAAGATAATAAAAAATAAATACAAATAAAAACTAGAACAGACAAATAGCTAAAACTAGTATGCATATATTTAAAAAAAGGCTTTTTTAAAAAGAAGGGTTTTTAAGCCTTTTTTAAAAGCATCCACAGTCTGTGGTGCCCTCAGGTGGTCAGGGAGAGCGTTCCACAGACTGGGAGCGGCGGAGCAGAAAGCCCGGTCTCCCATTGTTCGTAACTTTTTCCTCGGAGGTTGGAGGAGGTTAGCCTGTCCGGAGCGGAGGTGTCGTGTGGAGGATTTAATAATTTAATAATTTAATAATAATAATAGATTTTATTTGTAAAAAGCACTTTACATTGAGTAAACAACCTCAAAGTGCTAGTGTATCAAAAAAAAAATAATAATAAAAAAAATAAAAAGATAATAAAAAATAAATACAAATAAAAACTAGAACAGACAAATAGCTAAAACTAGTATGCATATATTTAAAAAAAGGCTTTTTTAAAAAGAAGGGTTTTTAAGCCTTTTTTAAAAGCATCCACAGTCTGTGGTGCCCTCAGTTGGTCAGGGAGAGCGTTCCACAGACTGGGAGCGGCGGAGCAGAAAGCCCGGTCTCCCATTGTTCGTAACTTTTTCCTCGGAGGTTGGAGGAGGTTAGCCTGTCCGGAGCAGGAAGCCGGTGAAGGGATTTGAGAGTTGGTCTGATATGGTCGTATTTCCGCACTCTCATCAGGATCCTAGCAGCAGTATTCTGTATGAATTGTAGCTTCTGGATGTTTTTGCTGGGGATCCCAACAAGAAGTGTGTTGCAGTAGTCTAGCCTGGAGGAGACAAAGACGTGGACGAGCCTCTCGGCATCAGAGAAAGTGAGTGAGGGGCGGAGTTTAGCAACGTTCCTGTGGTGGTAGAAGGAAGTCTTGCACAGTTGTTTTATTTGAGCCTCAAAGGTCAAGTGAGGGTCCATTCTAACACCCAGATTAGTGACTGAGGATGAGAGGTGAATGTCGTGGCCGGAGAAGGTGATGCTGGTGATGGTGTATGACTGAGTCTGATGTGGGGTGCCGACTAGAATGGCTTCGGTTTTGGAGCTGTTTAGTTGAAGAAAATTGTGTTTCATCCACGCCTTTACCTCCTCCGGGCAGTTGGTAAGTGTGGATAATGGCAGGGCTGCAGAGGGGGTTGGGTTTGTTTTTAGGTAGAGTTGAGTGTCATCGGCATAGCAGTGGAATGACATTCCGTGGTGGCTGATGACACGGCCAAGGGGGCGCATGTAGAGTGTGAAAAGGGTGGGGCTGAGGACTGATCCTTGAGGGACACCATAGGTGACAGAGAGTGTGTTCGACTTTGCCTCTCTCAGACAAACTCTGTTCTATCGGTGAGGTAGTACGTGAACCAGTTTAGGGCAGTATCAGAGAGTCCAATGGTGGAGTGTAGGCGGTGTAGGAGGATGGGGTGATCAACAATGTCAAATGCTGCAGTGAGGTCAAGGAGGATGAGAAGAGATGGTGAGCCAGCATCAGCAGTCATCAGCAGGTCATTGGTGACCCTGACCAGAGCAGTCTCCGTGCTGTGGCCAGAGCGGAAACCAGACTGGAACTTTTCATAAAGATTGTTGGTTTTAAGATGGTCATGAAGTTGGGCAGCAACTACCTTTTCCAGCACCTTTGAGAGGAATGGGAGGTTGGAGATTGGTTGGTAGTTGGCCGGCACTTCTAGGTCTAGGCTGTGCTTTTTGAGAAGTGGTTTGATGACTGCAGTTTTCAGGACAGTGGGGACCTGACCAGCCTTGAGGGAGTGATTAATAATTTTGGTGATCAAAGGACTTGTGGCAGGGGTGTGCATTTTTACCAGGGCTGAGGGAAAGGGGTCCAGGACACAGGTGGAGGGTTTCATCTTCCTCATGATGCCCTCAACCTCTCGCTGTGTGATGCCTGTGAAGCAGCAGAGAGGCTGAGTGGTCCCAGGCTGAGGGTCGACAGTTGGGACTGGGGGGACAGGGGGGGTGGAGAGAGAGGAGCGGATGTTTTCTACTTTAGTCCTGAAGAAAGAGATTCAATTGTTGCATTGCTCCTGTGTGGTGTCCGAGTGTAGGAGAGTTTGGGGTTTGAGGAGATGATTTATGGTGGAGAAAAGTTGCTTGGAGTTTCCAGGGCTATTGTTGATGATATTGGAGTAGAACCGGGACCGTGTATCACTGCGGGACCTTGAATAGGCCTTCTGGTGTTCTCGATAGGCTATTATTATAACCCGGTGCGCCTAATATAAAGAATAAGTTTGGTTGAGCTTACCCACCTCAAAGCTAATTTATTTGGTACATGGTGTAATGATAAGTGTGATCAGTAGATGCCAGTCAAACATAAGAGATAAGTGTAGACTGCACTATGATGGCAATATGACTCAAGTAAATAACACCAACATTTTATATATTCCATTGAAAATATAGAACATTACACACGATGCTCAAAAATCTATCAAATTGTTTTAGTACGACTTTGGTAAGCTATGAAGCCGCATCGCTTGATGTGCTTCAACATAGGAGTATTATTATGGTGTGTCGATAAGGTAAGACATATTATCTGGCGTTTGGTTTTGCAATGTTATGCAAAAGCAATTTTTATTACCTTTTGGAACCTGCTGATCTGTATTTGGAATCTGCAAAAATCCTGAAAAATTGCACGCTTCTCCGCCTTTGTAGTCCGTGTAGACCCCGTAGTCTATAAGCTTCTTATTTTTCTTTATCTTCTTGTTATGGGACATTCGTCCTCTGATGTTGCCATTTCTAATATAAAGTAGTGTAAAGTTCTTACTTATATCTGTCAGTAAACTCGGCATGAAAGCGCTAAAACATACCCGTGTAGTGAGTTTACATTATTCACCCAAGAAACTTTTGTTATTAGAAAGTTCCGGTCGGACGGTTTTTCACGGGACACATGGACACGGTGTTGTTGTTTCCGGATGAGGAGATGCTGCTCAGTTACTGATTGAAGTAAAGTCTGAATGTCATTAAAACAGTTAGCTCCATCTTTTGACACTTATTCCACCCCCGTCCTTGCACGCTACACCGCTACAACAAAGATGACGGGGAGAAGACGCTGCCGAAGGTGAGCCACGTAAATAAGACCGCCCACAAAACGTCCGGAAGCGACTGTCAGAAAGCGGCTTGAAGATGATCTGTAAAACATAATCTATGCAACATTTTGACCAAAGAACCACCATTACATGTTATGTAGACCACAAGGAAGTGTTTTCCATTTAGAAAAAAATGATAATAATATGACTCCATTACTGCGCCCTATAATCCGGTGCACCTTATATATGAAAAAAGATCAAAAATAGACCATTCATTGGCAGTGCGCCTTATGGTCCGGAAAATACGATAATCAAAAATAAGTATTATTCATTAATTCAAGGATTTTCTTCACAGCTGAGGAGTAGTTTGTTATTTGGCACTTTACGTTCATCAGTTTTGTTTGGATGCACAAATGTGTGAGAACATTTAATGGCATGTAGAAATATTCAAACCAATTATATCAACTTAACTTCCTTGAATAACATCATGTGTAGCATTTTCCATGATTTAGTCCTGAGTAGACAATTATTGTATGCTTCCATATGCAGTGGATATTTTGGGTCTCATCCACCTGTGCGGAAACAACACTTTCTGCTCAGCCACTACAGCTGTGCTATTCTGAGTCAGCTTTTAAGTCGGATTGCTGTCTTTTTTTGCCTCTTTCTTGATGCTGATCAGGCCTTGAGAATATTCATTGACTGCGGCAAACAGATTCTTTTAAGCCTGTACCATCTCAGCTATAGATTTAATTGATATGGTAATGAAGGAGGATTTAGACACACAATAACCTTGGTGTACTACGAGGCATGAAACTATTGCTTGGAAAATACTTTGTCTATTTGCAGATAGTTATTTTATAGAATATAACAACATAGTGCTAAACATTTTAGGTAAATAGCCAATACACTGCTCATAAGAATGCTTTTTTTATTGGGCTTGTACATCTTGGCACATACTGACTTAGATACGTTTGATGTACCATATTTTTTGGACTATAAGGTGCACTTAAAATCCTTTAATTTTCTCAAAAATGGACAGTGCGCCTTATAACCCGGTGCGCCTAATGTACGACATAATTCTGGTTGTGCTTACTGACCTCGAAGCTATTATATTTGGTACATGGTGTAATGATAAGTGTGACCAGTAGATGGCAGTCACACATAAGAGGTACGCCGGTAAACAACACCAAAACTTTAAATGTTCCATTGAGAATATTCAACATTACACACGGCGTTCAAATTTTAATTTTTTTTTGTTTGTTTTTATATTTTTTTGTCATAAAAAAATACAATAATGTGTGCTTACGGACTGTATCCCTGCTGACTGTATTGATCTATATTGATATATAATGTAGGAACCAGAAATATTAATAACAGAAAGAAACAACCCTTTTGTATGAATGAGTGTGAATTAGTGTAAATGGGGGAGGAAGGTTTTTTGGGTTGGTGCACTAATTGTAAGTGTATCTTGTGTTTTTTTATGTTGATTTAATAAAAAAAAAAAAAAATATATATATATATATATATATATATATATATATATATATATATATATATATATATATATATATGTATATACAGGTAAAAGCCAGTAAATTAGAATATTTAGAAAAACTTGATTTATTTCAGTAATTGCATTCAAAAGGTGTAACTTGTACATTATATTTATTTAATGCACACAGACTGATGCATTCAAATGTTTATTTCATTTAATTTTGATGATTTGAAGTGGCAACAAATGAAAATCCAAAATTCCGTGTGTCACAGAATTAGAATATTACTTAAGGCTAATACAAAAAAGGGATTTTTAGAAATGTTGGCCAACTGAAAAGTATGAAAATGAAAAATATGAGCATGTACAATACTCAATACTTGGTTGGAGCTCCTTTTGCCTCAATTACTGCGTTAATGCGGCGTGGCATGGAGTCGATGAGTTTCTGGCACTGCTCAGGTGTTATGAGAGCCCAGGTTGCTCTGATAGTGGCCTTCAACTCTTCTGTGTTTTTGGGTCTGGCATTCTGCATCTTCCTTTTCACAATACCCCACAGATTTTCTATGGGGCTAAGGTCAGGGGAGTTGGCGGGCCAATTTAGAACAGAAATACCATGGTCCATAAACCAGGCACGGGTAGATTTTGCGCTGTGTGCAGGCGCCAAGTCCTGTTGGAACTTGAAATCTCCATCTCCATAGAGCAGGTCAGCAGCAGGAAGCATGAAGTGCTCTAAAACTTGCTGGTAGACGGCTGCGTTGACCCTGGATCTCAGGAAACAGAGTGGACCGACACCAGCAGATGACATGGCACCCCAAACCATCACTGATGGTGGAAACTTTACACTAGACTTCAGGCAACGTGGATCCTGTGCCTCTCCTGTCTTCCTCCAGACTCTGGGACCTCGATTTCCAAAGGAAATGCAAAATTTGCATGGTTGGGTGATGGTTTGGGGTTGGCCAACTTTTCAGTTGGCCAACATTTCTAAAAATCCCTTTTTTGTATTAGCCTTAAGTAATATTCTAATTTTGTGACACACGGAATTTTGGATTTTCATTTGTTGCCACTTCAAATCATCAAAATTAAATGAAATAAACATTTGAATGCATCAGTCTGTGTGCAATGAATAAATATAATGTACAAGTTACACCTTTTGAATGCAATTACTGAAATAAATCAAGTTTTTCAAAATATTCTAATTTACTGGCTTTTACCTGTATATATAGATTTTTATTTTTTTTAATTTCTTGTGCGGCCCGGTACCAATCGATCCATGGACCACTGATGTAGACCACAAGGAAGTGTTTTCAATTTAGAAAAAACATCATAATATGACGTACCCTTTATTGCGCTTTATAATCCGGTACGCCTTTGGTGTGAAAATAGACCTGACTAGACCCGCTCATCGGCAAGTGCGCCTTTTAATCCCGTGCACCCTATGGTCCGAAAAATACGGTACCTACAATAGGTTCCACTTTCACATACAGTTCATTGGCAAAGTTTTCACAGTGCTTCACTTTTTCCACATTTTTTTATGTTACAGCCTTATTAAAAAATACATTGAAATATTTTTTGTCTCAAAATTCTACACAAAATACCCATGGTAATGGGCGTGGTCACCATGACCTCATAGAATAATTTGCATATTTGTTTTGTGTGTTATATTTATTTTAATTTTAAAAACAGATATGTTAATATCAATTAGTATTAACACACACACACACATATATATATATATATATATATATATATATATATATATATATATATATATATATATATATATATATATATATATATATATATAAATAAATAAACATATATATATACTGTATATATTATTTTTTTATTTTTTTATTTTTATTTTTGACTTATTTTATCTTCGTGAAAATATTGGACACATTGTGTTGTCAAGTTTATGAGATGCGATGCAAGTGTAAGTCACTGTGACACTATTGTTAATTTTTTAAATTTTTTATAAATGTCTAATGATAATGTCAATGAGGGATTTTTAATCACTGCTATGTTGAAATTGTAACTAATATTGATGCTGTTGTAGATAATATTCTTTTTTTTTTCACTACTTTTGGTTTGGTCTGTGTCATGTTTGTGTCTCCTCTCAATTGCTCTGTTTATTGCAGTTCTGAGTGTTGCTGGGTCGGGTTTGGTTTTGGAATTGGATTGCATTGTTATGGTATTGCTGTGTATTGTTTTGTTGGATTAATTAATTAAAAAAAAATATATATATATATATATATATATATATATATATATATGGTTTTTTTTTAAATAAACAAATAAATTAAAAAAAATAGATTTTTTAAAAATGAGAATCGATTCTGAATCGCACAACGTGAGAATCGCGATTCAAATTCCAATCGATTTTTTCCCACACCCCTAATATATATATATATATATATATATATATATATGTATATAAAAAACATTTTTTTTATAAATTATAAATTACGTCCACATTGCAGACTTGCTGACGATGCTTCAGACACAATGGCGTGCGTTTTGTTTGTATCCGGTTTTGGCAGCACGGTTCTCTGGCTATGAAAATATTTTATCTAAATTAATGATCCCCCTTGCGGAAATTCCTCTATCGGGGTCACGTCTTGAACCAATTATCAGCAATAAACAAGGAGTATGGACCACTAAACCATAGCTGTTTTCTCTTTTATTCTGAATATAGCTTTTCCGTGTCTGTTGAAAGTGCTATATCGAAACTCCAAGTGATATTATACTGTGGCTCATGTTTTGTCACATGTGACAATCTCACTTAGAATTGACATAAAGAGCACATACATCTTCTAATAATAAGAGGATTGTGCTCGACCAATTCTCAGCTTGCTAAATGGATAAGCCCCCATTTATTTGGATGTTTTCTCCAGACAGACGCGTGATTGAAATATGCAAAAAGTGGCCGTATAAACGAAGCTGATGCAAGCATTTGTGCGGCTGTGTATTGTTATATCTGGCTCACATGACGTGTGAGACAGTCTTTGTGCTGACAAGTGAAGAGCGACTGACCAACAAACAGCCTGAAGCTGTTTTATCTGAGGTGCTTCTAATATGTGAGACATTCTCCTGTCCCAGGAGGAGGGATATCTTTTTGATATGCTTTTTTGAGGTTTGCTCCTTTTTTTTATATCTTGGTTATATTTAATTTTCAGCTCGAAAAGGTGTAAAAGCTGGGGATGGAAGACAAGTTGTTTCTGTAGCAATTCCCTGTAGGATTTTGTGGCATTACGTCCCTCAGTGTGTGTGTGTGTGTGGTTTTGTATGAGGGTCAGCTGACAGATAAACACAACTTTCCAAAGAAACGCAAAATATGGCAATCATTATCAGGAGGATTTTTTTTTTGGCTTGCTGTCAAAATGGCAAAACAAGATAAATCCGAAGCCAAGGTTCTCAGCCAGAAAAGGGCGGCCTGCACCCTGCATGTTGACACGGTGAATTACTCTTAATTCGGCAATTACACATCAATAACTTTGTCTAATTTGTCCTGCGTAAACATTGGATAAAAGTTGATTAGGCATACCTTTTGTGGATTTAATCTTACTAATTTAGATACATTACATATCTAACTTTATTTAGGGCAGCGAGAGGCAGGCACTACTTTTCATCAGGGTCTCTGCAGGTTTCAACAAGCAAAATTTAAGACATTTTAAGACTTTTTTTAAGACCATAATGAATACAATTTAAGACCCATTTCACATCGATACAGACAAAATAAGGAAAATCGGAGGCCCGTAATCACTTGCAAAGTATATGAATTTATACCGCTTGCCTTCCCAAAAATGCACATGCAGGTCCAACTGCTTGGTCTTGTTCGTTTGATTCAGGCTTTCGTCGAACATCAGCATGAACGGGCCCTTAACTTTGGGGATTAGGTCTCTCTTAATGTCATCGGCTGATCCAAATCACGCTATGTACGTCTTGTCTTTTCCACACTTAAACGTTTTTGCTATCTCTGAATCCGCGAACATCATCTGGAACGGCTCATCAATGTTCTCATTACCAGTATAAGACTGGTGCTTAGTTACCGTGTGAAAAGTCCATAGCACCTCCGCTTTTAGGGTCGGCGTAGACCAAAACGCTATCCGGAGGTCGACTGGAGTTGCAGCAGACTGGGTCGCACTGGACCTCCATGCTGTCAGTTTCAAACAATGATGACATCTATTAAACAGACAAGAAGCAAGAAATGATGCAGAGACAGAGTTCAATTTAGCTCATGGGGAGAACGCATGGAGCTGCACACTTAGTCACTAGAGATGCGCGGATAGGCAATTATTTCATCCGCAACCGCATCAGAAAGTCGTCAACCATCCGCCATCCACCCGACCTAACATTTGATCAGAACCGCACCCACCCGCACCCGCCCGTTGTTATATATCTAATATAGACGATGCAAGGCATTAGTGAGGTTATAAAGCTTTTGCCTGTTAAAGAAAGGAGACTGATCCAATGCAGCACAGACATTCGCGTGCCACGCTGTCACGACCCAGACGCACACCAGTGCGCAATCATATGGGAGCCGCGCTGAGCGCACCTCCAAGCGCGTCTCGCTGCCGGCGACGGCCGGGTATGGGCCCGACGCTCCAGCGCCATCCATTTTCAGGGCTAGTTGATTCGGCAGGTGGGTTGTTACACACTCCTTAGCGGGTTCCAACTTCCATGGCCACCGTCCTGCTGTCTATATCAACCAGGGTGAGCCCCACCCCTTTCGTGAGCGCACTGCGCGCGGAGTGACCCCTGTTACGCGCCCCCGGCAACAGGGGTGGCGGGCAGGTAAGCTGCTTACCTGGTGCGCGTGACGCCGGCCGCGGCGAAGGCGGACGAGGCGGGGTGTCGGTGCGGTGGGCGCGGTGGTCACCCTGGACGTGCGTCGGGCCCTTCTCGCGGATCGCCTCAGTTACGGCTCCCGGTGGGGCCCTCTCGGGGGAAGGGGCCTCGGTCCCGGACCCCGGCGAGGCGTCCCTTCTCCGCTCCGTAAAAGTGTCCATCTCTTCTTTTTTTTTTTCTTCTGTTGTGGCATATGCAGCAGGTGCCTGCTCGTTTTTCGTATGTGGGTAACAACATTTAACTATGTATATATATTTCCGAATTGGTTTAACTGCCACCCGCCTGAATCTATTTAAAATCTAATTTTTTTTCATTTCAACCGCCCGACCCGACCCGCGGATAAAATCTAATTTTTTTTAATTTCATCCGCCCGATCCACGGATAATCCGCGGACTCCGCGGTTGTGCCCGCAAACCGCGCATCTCTATTAGTCACAGTCTCGCCCTACGCTGTAAGGTACAGCTCCCGCGTCCCTCTATTTATTCAGGAGTTCCCCAGTCAACATCACTGAGGCCGCCTCTAAAAGGAGTGGTCACACATATCATGCAATGCAGCTCTAGTACGCACAATACGTGACGGAATGTGCTGGGGCCTTGTGATTTCGCCTTGTCCCTGTTTCGTCTGCGTTCTGTCGTCTTATCTTCGTTGACAGTCCTTGGCTGTTAGCGGGCTAAAACAAAGATAACATCTGTGGCTGAGGAAGTTTTTGTCCTTGCACAGATAGAAAAAGTACAGCTTGAACACAATAGCTAATAACTATAGCAACAGACTTAAAGCATACTAAAGTTGTGTGATAATATATACATGATTATTCTAACACATGCTCCAGCTCCTTATGACCACCTTCTGCTTTTCCAATTTGCAATGGGATTCCAGTGCCTTGATGCCCAACGTTCCAAGTTTTTAAAGTTTTCTTGCACAAAGTGCAGTGTGCTTCATGTGCGTCTCCCCTCCACCGGCTTCAAGCATGCACCGAACTGTTTGTCCTGAAGCCACAAATCATTAAACTTGCACTTATCCCTCTAATTTTTCATGTGTGTGAGCAAACGCACAAACTCCCTGAGCATTCAGTGGAGCACATGTGAGCAACATCAGACGTGCACACTGTGACCACACCAGCGTCACACCTGTCCCAAACCTGACATCATAACAATTTAAATGTTTTATTAAAATAATTTTCTGATATAAGTGATTTTGCCCTCTTACAATGACAATAACAAAAAAAACATGTTTTTCATGACCTATGTGCTAGTATTGTATGTCTGGCTGCGGGTCCTGCCTTTAAAAGAAATGTTACCCCTTTCAGAGATTACATTTAGTTCCTGTAACTTTCTCTCTGTAAAATACATCTTTTTATTAGTATTTATGAAATCTAGTGACAATATTTCATGAATAATATCCTTAGATTAACATTCTTAATAAATGGCAGTAAAATAAGCACACATCTGATTGACGAGTCAGAGTGTTACAACCTGGCATTTAGACATTGTGTGGCGTTGGGGTTGTCCGACTTTTTGTGTGGCCATAAACGCAGCACTGGCTAAGTGCCATGAGTGCGTGTGTTGGTGCAGGTGAGACAGAGCGAGCGGCTTCTGTTGAAACGATAGATGACAACGTTGGTTTAGGCCTGGTTTGCATGGCAGAAAATTACCAGTTTTTATAGATAAACGTTTTTTTTACTCATGTTTTTGGTGTGGTTACAAACAGTTTTGCTCAATAAAGTAACAGACGATAATTGAACTGTGTTGACAAAGATTGTTTTATTCATTGGGGCCACTCTTGTTGTCACCTGTCACTCACAGAGTTGCATTGCAAAATCATACAGAATAAACTGTAATGTGATTATTTTGTTTAAAGTTCAGATGGGATTTTTGATTTTCTGCGCGGCATTAATTTGCTGTGCGCAGAGGACGCGTGAGCCCTAGGCAAGATTTTAGGTGGCGCCCCCCCACATCGGCAGTGAAGTGTATATACTCACAAGAACCCGAATAGCTTTGTCTTTGACCTTTTTTTTTTACTTACAACTATACCTAATATATAAAGGGGTGGAAAAGTGACTATTACCTGCAGGGCAAACATTAGCTAACCAGAAGGCAATAACAATGTAAACAAAAAACACCTGCTTAAAAGATCTAATACAAATGTCCCTGAGGAATGTAAGGTGGGAGCAGGGGCGTTGCTAGGGATTTTGGGCCCCATGAAAAGAATCTTTACAGGTCCCCCAACACAGTGTCATTATTTTTTCTGTATTATAATTTCATCATCATTAGGGGCCTCTCTGGGCCCCCCTCCATCATGGGCCCCTAGAATCTGTCTCCTTTACCCCCCCCTTTTCGGCGCCCCTGGGTGGGAGTACTGTAATTACCTAACGTTACATTATTATTTTCCATAACAATTTAGCCCCCTCCACAATATTAACCCGACGTTAAAACAGAACTAGCTATTTATTGATTAGCAATTGCCGAATCATGTAACATTAGCTTAATGCTAAAAAGCCAGGTTACTATCACATTCTGTAACAGACAAATAATTTCATGTAGGCTAACGTTACCTACCTGCTACCTCTGTCTTTTCTCGTTTCTCCTCCTCTTCTTTTCTTTTTTTTCTTCCCTGGGCACTTGACAGTTTTAGCCGTTTTGACATCTTGTGTTGATTTTTTGATGTGGTGACGTCCAAAAAGAGTCATGATACGGGAAGGGAGGGGGCGCACCGTGCGGGGGATGAGGGGGGCGCGTAATGTTGTAACAAATAATATTTCTATTAAATAGGCTTTACTTTGCATTTTAATTAACGTGGGATTATTTTTTGTATTTAGAAATAATAGTCCCAACTTTTTTTTTTTTTTTTTTTCTCCAACATTTGTGGCACTGGCGTGGCGCCCCCTGATGGACGGCGCCCTTAGCATTTGCCTATACGGCCTATGCCACGGGCCGGCCCTGCGCGTGAGCGGTGCACAATTGCGCAGGCGTGCACCTCAGAGGGGACGCTGCATGCAAGTACTGTAATTCGGTTCTGTTTAAAGTTTTCTCCGCTGCTATGCAAACTAAGCTATCAACACACAGCTGTGCGCGCACAACAATAGTGAAGTGAATTATATTTATATAGCGCTTTTCTCTAGTGACTCAAAGCGCTTTACATAGTGAAACCCGATATCTAAGTTACATTTAAACCAGTGTGGGTGGCACTGGGAGCAGGTGGGTAAAGTGTCTTGCCCAAGAACACAACAGCAGTGACTAGGATGGCGGAAGCAGGGATCGAACCTGCAACCCTCAAGTTGCTGGCACGGCCGCTCTACCAACCGAACTATACCGCCCCAATAGCTGATGGTGTTCCATAAATTCTGACCGGGCAGCACAGTTTGTGCCGCTGTGTAGTTACGTTACAGCGTCCTCAAAAATCGAAACATTTCAAAGCGAGACTGAAGTTTATGCGTGTTTTAAATAAAAGTAACGTCAATAGATTTTTAAGACCTTTCAAAATCGTATTTATCAATCATCAATCAATCAATGTTTACTTATATAGCCCTAAATCACGAGTGTCTCAAAGGGCTGCACAAGCCACAACGACATCCAGATCCCACATCAGGGCAAGAAAAAACTCAACCTAATGGGATGACAATAAGAAACCTTGGAGGGGACCGCAGATGTGGGGATCCCCCCCCCCCCCCCACACACACACACACACACACACCCCTGGCGACCGGTGCAATGGATGTCGAGTGGATCTAGCATAATATTTAAAGACCTTTTATGAGATTTTAGGAGAATTGTACACATTTTATTTATTTATATATATATATATATATATATATTTTTTTTTTTTTACTTTATTAAATGTATTTATATTATCATTTAGTGCAGCCGGGCCGGAGCAGGAGGGGATAGAAAGAGGAAAAAAAGATGACAAAGGGGGAAATTGTGGGGACAAGAGGGGGATTAGACAGAGAGACAAAAACAACAACAGCAAACACAACAACAACAACAACAATAGAGCAACATCAGCAAATACGACATGTACAAATATGATGGTAAAAGTAATAGCAAATAAGCAGTTAGCGAAAATAAAAAATAATACAGAAATGACAATGAGCATTATTACACTACAAATGGAGCAATACAAATACCAATAGAAATAGCACTATTGATAATGAACAATACCAATACTTTACCTTTATTATGAACAATACAGTTGTTCAAATGCAACAATACATATACGTAATGATAACTTGAGATACCAAAGAATGCAGAAAAATGGAGGAGGAGAAAGAGAAGCAACCTACATTAACCTTGTAGATTGTTATAGTAACAATAGGTTAAGCTTTGTCCGTGTGCCATGTGTTATACCCAGTTTTTTACACATTTTAAGGCAGAGGTCGGGAACCTTTTTGGCTGAGAGAGCCATGAAAGCCAAATACTGTATTTTAAAATATATATCCGTGAGAGCCATATAATATTTTTTAACACTGAATACAACTAAATGCGTGCATTTTTAAGTAAGACCAACATTTTTAGAGTATAATAAGTCTCTTATTCTTTTTAATAATATTGTTATTCTGAAGCTAACCAAAAATAAATAAAAGACTTCTTACCATTAATGCAACTTCTTGAACAGGTGCGGTAGAAAACGGATGGATGGATTAAAATGCATGAGATTGTTTTATATTTTGAACGATATTTTTAACACTGTGATTACCAGTTGAATTATTCATTACTTATCGGGTTAAGCAATGTCAGCTAAGATTTATCTGAGAGCCAGATGCAGTCATCAAAAGAGCCACATCTGGCTCTAGAGCCATAGGTTCCCTATCCCTGTTTTAAGGCCTTAAATTAAAATTATTGGATTTAAGACCCTGCGGATACCCTGTTTTATGTAATCTGGTACAGATATTATAGCAGACAAGGGCGGAGAAAAGCCTATGCCAGCACCGCCAGGATTGCAAAAAACAGCAAAAGAGTTCCTTCCCCCAGGCTATCACTGTGATGAACGCTAAACAGTCACAGAGTGTCAGACCTGATGCTGTGAAGCAACCCTGGATCTAATCCGTCACTGTAAATGCACTACCTTATGCTCACCTAATCATCATTTTGCTCTATTCACCATTGCACTATTATATTATGAGTCTTGCACATATTAGTTATTCAAGTACCATATTTTCTAGACCATAGGGCGCACCAGATTATAAGGCGAACTGCCGATGAATGGTCTACGTTCGGTCTACTTTTTCATACATAAGGCGCACCGGATTATAGGGCGCATTAAAGGAGTCATATTATTATTTTTTTTTTCTAAATTGAAAACACTTTCTTGTGGTCTACATAACATGTAATGGTGGTTCTTCGGTCAAAATGTTGCACAGATTATGTTTTACAGATCAACTTCAAGTTGCTTTCTAAAAGTCGCTTCAAGATGCGTTGTTTTGTGGGCGGTCTTATTTATGTGGCTCACCTTTCGGCAGCGTATTCTCCCCGTCATCTTTGTTGTAGCAGTGTAGCGTGCAAGGACGGGAGTGGAAGAAGTGTGGAAGATGGAGCTAACTGTTTTAATGACATTCAGACTTTACTTAAATCAATAACGGTCCTGTTAAAAACCGTCCGACCAGAACTCTCTAATAACTAAAGTTCCTTGGGTGATTAATGTAAACTCACTACACCGGTATGTTTTAGCGCTTTCATGGCAGATATAAGTAAGAACTTTACACTACTTTATATTAGAAATGGCAATAGTTTGACTGCCTTAGGGCTTATAATCAATCAATCAATCAATCAATGTTTGTTTATATAGCCCTAAATCACAAAAGTCTCAAAGGGCTGTACAAGCCACAACGACATCCTCGGTACAGAGCCCACATAAGGGACGTCGATGTGAATGACTATGAGAAACCGCATATGTGGGTAACCCCCCCTCTCTAGGGGAGACCGAAAGCAATGGATGTCGAGTGACATAATATTGTGGAAGAACAGTCCTTAGTGGATCTAACATAGTAGTGAGAGTCCAGTCCATAGTGGGGTCAGCAGGAGACCATCCCGAGTGGAGACGGGTCAGCAGCACAGAGATGTCCCCAACCGATGCACAGGCGAGCGGTCCACCCCGGGTCCCAACTCTGGACAGCCAGCACGCCAGCACTTCATCCATGGTCACCAGAACCGGAATAACCCGGCAAGGAGGCAGAGGAGAAAAAAAAAAGAAACAGCAGATCAACTGGTCTAAAAAAGGGGGTCTATTTAAAGGCTAGTGTATACAAATGAGTTTAAAGATGGGACTTAAATGCTTCTACTGAGGTAGCATCTCTAACTGTTGCCGGGAGGGCATTCCAGAGTATTGGAGCTCGAATGGAAAACACTCTGTAGCCCGCAGACTTAATAACACTATCACTAATACTTGTTTAATATTCAAGTCACAAAAATGTAAATATTATATAATAAATTGGCCCTAGTGTGTGAATGTGAGTGTGAATGCGGTGTAGCGTGCAAGGACGGGGGTGGAAGAAGTGTCAAAAGATAAAACTAATTGTTTTAATGACATTCAGACTTTACTTAAATCAGTAACAGAGCAGCATCTCCTCATTCGGAAACAACAACACCGTGTCCATGTGTCCCGTGAAAAAAACGTCCGGCCGGAACTCTCTAATAACAAAAGTTAATTGGGTGAATAATGTAGACTCACTACACCGGTATGTTTAGCGCTTTCATGGCGAGTTTACTGACAGATATAAGTAAGAACTTTACACTACTTTATATTAGAAATGGCAACAGCGGAGGATGAATGTCCCATAACAAGAAGATAGAGAAAAATACGAAGTTTATTGACTACGGCGTACATTTTTCAGGATTTACGCAGATCTCAAATACAGATCAACAGGTACCAGAAGGTAAGAAAAGTTGCTTTTGCATAATATTGCGAAACAAAACGCCAGATAATATGTCTTACCTTATACACACACCATAATGATACTTGTATGTTGGAGCACATCAAGCGGTGCGGCTTCATAGCTTGCCAAAGTCATACTAAAACATTTTGATAGATTTTTGAGCGCTGTATGTAATGTTCTATATTTTCAATGGAACATATAACATGTTGGTGTTGTTTACTTGAGTCATATTGCAGTCTACACGTATCTCTTATGTTTGATTGCCATCTACTGGTTACACTTATAATTACACCATGTACCAAATAAAATAGCTTTGAGGTCGGTAAGCAAAACCAGAATTACTCCTTTACATTAGGCGCACCGGGTTATAGGGCGCACTGTCGAGTTTTGAGAAGAAAAACATGTTTTTGAGTGTGCCTTATAGTCTGCAAAATATGGTACATATTTATATTTTTTGTTCATTTTTAATATTTATTCTTTCTTTGGTACAAGAAAGCACAGTTCAGGACAAATTCCTTGTGCGTTAAACGTGCCTGGCCAATAAAGCTGATTCTGACACAGAAATTCAGAGACACTTGCCACAGAGGCAGAGAAAGCCGCCAGACATGGAAACATGAAGGACCTCTACATGCTCGCCAGCAAGCGCTGTGGAAAGTTCCCCTAAACCCGAGATGCCAGTGAACGGCAATGATGGTAAAACTACCCGAGGCGAGGATGGGTTAAAAAACCGATGGAGGGAACACTAAACCAACCTGCCCCTCAAGGCCCAGAAGACATCCCTACAGCTGGCAGCCATCTGCTGATCGACTACAGTTTGACCAACAAAGAAAAGATCCGAAAAGCCCTCAAGCAGCTGGAGATAAGCAAAGCTGCTGAACCTGACAAGAATCCAGCAGAGGCACTGGAGGCCGATGTGGAGACCACTGTCAATATGCTCCAACCCCTCTTCAAGAAGATCTAGGAAGAAGAACAGGTACCATCAGAGCAAAGAAAGGAGGCCTCACCAACTGAGCAAACTACAGAGGAACTACCCTACTGTCATTTCCTTAGATTCTACTGAACCGGACAAAAAACAGTGTAGACCCCATCCTCCGAGACCAGCAGGCTAGCTTCCGAAAAGACCAGATCGGAACGCTGCGCCTTTCTCTATGTAAACTTCCTCGACAGTAAGCATTCAACAGCGTTGACTTCTAGCAAGAGGTTGCTAACAATACCGATAAGAGGGATATGATCTATTCAATCAATAATATATATATATTTTATATACATGCTGTAAGTATATGTGTAATACATACAACATTTTGGTCATTTTAAGCATTAATGGCAGACTTTGTGAGAGCTCTAAAGTGTTTTCATGTAGCATCTAGTTAAAGTTAAAGTTAAAGTACCTAGGTGTGGCGAAATTATTCTCTGCATTTGACCCATCACCCTTGATCACCTCCTGGGAGGTGAGGGGAGCAGTGGGCAGCAGCGGTGGCCGCGCCCGGGAATCATTTTTGGTGATTTAACCCCCAATTCCAACCCTTGATGCTGAGTGCCAAACAGGGAGGTAATGGGTCCCATTTTTATAGTCTTTGGTATGACTCGGCCGGGGTTTGAACTCACAACCTACCGATCCCAGGGCGGACACTCTAACCACTAGTGTTGTCCCAAAACCAATATTTTGGTACCGGTACCAAAATGTTTTCGATTATTTTCGGTACTTTTCTAAATAAAGGGGACCACAAAAAATTCCGTTATTGGCTTTATTTTAACAAAAAATCTTAATCTTAAACGTATGTTTCTTATTGCAAGTTTGTCCTTAAATAAAATAGTGAACATACAAGACAACTTGTCTTTTAGTAGTAAGTAAACAAACAAAGGCTCCTAATTTAGTCTGCTGACATATGCAGTAACACATTGTGTCATTTTCCATTCTATTATTTTGTCAAAATTATTAAGAACAATTGGTAGAAAATGAATTATTAATCTCCTTGTTCATTTACTGTTAATATCTGCTTACTTTTCTCTTTTAACACTTCTGTTAAATTGTAATAATCACTTAGTCTTCTGTTGTTTTATCCTTTCCATTAGTTTTGGATGATGCCACAAATTTGGGTAGTCGTTACAGGATCATACATTGGCCAAAACTGTCAGACCGGTACTTTTCAGAGGAGGTACTATTCATTAGTATCACGGTACTGTACTAATACCGGTATACCGTACAACCCTAGTAGCATCATTGTTAAACGTTTCAAATAGGAACATAAAACCGTGACTGATGGGATGGAGGTATCTTCAACACTTGTGCTCTTCCTGATCGAGAATTGATTCTGAATCGAATCATTATCCCTAAGAATCTAATCGAATTGGGTAGTGCCCAAAGATTCACAGTCCTACTAAATACTGTTATTAATGCATTTTATCATAAAACTATTGTTGTTGTTTGTTGTGCAATCCATTGTATTGATTATCAAACAATATTTCTTATCAAAGCGTTTTTATTTTTATTTTTAAAAGGCATGTTATCTGGTATAATTTGTGCTGATTTGGGGTGATCATGTATGGGTTAAATATATTTCAATGGGCCGGGCTGATTTGAGACACAAGTGTTGAGTTATGAGCTTGGTTATCAAACCAACTGAGCTCGTAGTTTGGGTTACCACTATTCAAAAATTTAATTTTGGCTGGCTGTTATGTTTCTATACCCGGCCAACAGGGGTGTGCAAGATGGCGCCGCTTTAGTGGCTGCTGGTTGCAGGAGCTCTGTGCTCATTTGTATCTTCCTTTTGTGTTCTTGATGTTTCTCTCTTGTTTTCATGTGTTGTTTGCCTTTCTGCCAACAAGGGGTGGCACTCTCTTGACTTCTGCGATGCTTTTGGATGCTTTTTTGCGAACTTTTGGATCTGCCTCAGGGGAGCCTTTTGGCAATGGCCATATGTTTGCACCAGAGACCAGCTGCTGGCTCTATGCCACACCGTAGTCCACGTGGAGAGAACGGAGAAGATGCGAAGGTAGAGCTGCAGAGCTGGCGTTGGGCGTCGGGGATGGACGATTTTCACGGACCCCTGGCTAAATGAGCATGTATCGAACACTTTGGTCTCCCTAGACATATTCTCACTCATCCGCGCGGACTGGACATTTGCCGAGAGGTAGTGGGCAGCCCAGGACGGAGTTGGCTCTTTTGGTCGCTTTGATGGGTCTGTTCCTATCTGTGCCAACCCTCCCGAATTTTCGGGACACTCCCGAAATTCAGCGCCTCTCCCGAAAACCTCCCAGGACAAATATTCTCCCGAAAATCTCCCGATTTTCAGCTGGAGCTGGAGGCCACGCCCCCTCCAGCTCCATGCGGACCTGAGTGAGGACAGCCTTTTTTCACGTCCGCTTTCCCACGATATAAACAGCGTATCTGCCCAATCACGTTATTCCATATGAGGCGTCCGGCATACCGCCGATGAGCATGGTGCAGATGGAGAAGATCTTCTCGGCGTCCGTGTTGGCGCACACGTTGCCAAAGCCGACGCTGGTCAGGCTGCTGAGGGTGAAGTAGAGGGCGGCGATGTACGAGCTGCGCACCGACGGGCCGCCGACCGTGTTGTTGACGTAGGGCATCTCCAGGCGTTTGCCCAGCTCATGGAGCCATCCTCGGGGAAGAGACGGGAGGACAACAGGGTGAAAAGAACCAAATCATCCAGACTAGAGATACATTGTATTATTATGTTTATCTTACCTAAAAATACATACATTTATTAATTAAAAAAAACAACTAAATATATTTTTACTATATTTTGCCAAACACATCAAAATTAATGGAATTTTTATTTGTATTTTTTCTGACTCCTTATTACATCCAGCCACAGAGTTATACATTAAAATAAACATATTTGAAATAATTAATTTTAAATGATCATAATAATTAATTTAAAATTACCATATTTAATTATTAAAAATAATTGTTTGTTTATCAACAATTTTAGACTTTTTTATTGTCATTCAAATTTGAACTTTACAGCACAGATAATAATTAAATTTCGTTACATAAGCTCATGGTAGTGCAGGATAAAAAAGCAATAAGGTGCATATATAAATAAATGAATATATATAAATAATATATATAATATATATATATGAAATAAATAAATATATGTAAATATTTATAAATAAATAAATAGATTTATGTACAGATAAATATATTGCACTTTTTCACATGCGTCCACGTTTATGGATGTATGTTATATTGTATTTTTTATTCCAGCGAGTTAATCCATTTTGAGGGGAGTTGAGGGGATAAGCGTTCCTCTTGATGCATTCAAGAGTCTTACGGCTTGAGGCAAGAAGCTGTTACAGAACCTGGAGGTTCTACTTCGGAGGCTGCGGAACCTTTTTCTAGAGTCTAGCATTTTATTTGTTACATTTTGAAGCTCTCAGAAGCCAAGTTATGTTATATTCCTTAAGATTTATTTATGCAAGTTTGAAGTATCAATTATCTAAACACAGTTTTGTTTGCATATTTTCAGGATGTATATATATATATATATATATATATATGTATATACATATATATATATATATAAAATACTTGACTTGGTGAATTCTAGCTGTAAATATACTCCTCCACTCTTATTGTTTTGTTGTTTGTATGCATGGTGCAATCATATGTGCACAATATACCTTATATATTGCAAATTTTTTTTAGATGTACGTAGAAAGTTGCAGCTGGTTGCATCAGTTTAAAATGTTGTAAATCTTTAATTTCTCTTGTTTTTGATGTGTATTTCTGGTCGTGTCATCCTCGTCCAGACAGAAGGGTGACACGGCAGTGTGGCATAGCTGGATCAAAAGAGACGTCGGAGACGCTTTACTGAACCAAAAGTTGCTTTATTACAAGCGAGCGTCATTATACTGGACTGCAGTTCCAGGAAAAGGGTGGAGTGCCATCTCCGGGTTGGGGAGGAGATCTTGCCCCAAGCGGAGGAGTTCAAGTACCTTGGAGTCTTGTTCACGAGTGAGGGAAGAGTGGATCGTGAGATCGACAGGCGGATCGGTGCGGCGTCTTCAGTAATGCGGACGCTGTATCGATCCGTTGTGGTGAAGAAGGAGCTGAGCCGGAAGGCAAAGCTCTCAATTTACCGGTCGATCTACGTTCCCATCCTCACCTATGGTCATGAGCTTTGGGTTATGACCGAAAGGACAAGATCACCGGTACAAGCGGCCGAAATGAGTTTCCTCCGCCGGGTGGCAGGGCTCTCCCTTAGAGATAGGGTGAGAAGCTCTGCCATCCGGGAGGAGCTCAAAGTAAAGCCGCTGCTCCTCCACATCGAGAGGAGCCAGATGAGGTGGTTCGGGCATCTGGTCAGGATGCCACCCGAATGTCTCCCTAGGGAGGTGTTTAGGGCACGTCCGACCGGTAGGAGGCCGCGGGGAAGACCCAGGACACATTGGGAAGACTATGTCTCCCGGCTGGCCTGGGAACGCCTCGGGGTCCCACAGGAAGAGCTGGATGAAGTTGCTGGGGAGAGGGAAGTCTGGGCTTCCCTGCTTAGGCTGCTGCCCCCGCGACCCGACCTCGGATAAGCGGAAGAAGATGGATGGATGGATGATGCAGTTCCAGGTCAAAAAAATTAGGCACTCCTAACTTGGAGAAGCCAAACCATCAGTTTTATATTCTTCCTTCCTGTCTCTGTGTGTGTGTGTGTGTGTGTGTGTGTGTGTGTGTGTGTGTGTGTGTGTGTGTGTGTGTGTGTGTGTGTGTGTGTGTGTGTGTGTGTGTGTGTGTATGTGTGTGTGTGCTAAGTCAGGAGAGCACATCCTGACCATAAAAGGAGATGTTCGTGTGTAAGTGTCTGGAAAACAACTGTGTGGAGGGGGGCGTGGTGTGCGGGCCTGCCGCGGAGCTTGGTGTGTAAGGACCGGCCTCGAAGCCAGTGGCAGGTTAGTAGATTTCCCAACTGGGGCTGGTTATCTAATCACCTGTCGCCCTTATTAGCAACAGCCGGGCCGAGACACGTGGTTGGAGTTGGAGTTGCAGACAGACACTACCCGTATGTGCCCGAGACCACGCCGCAAGAAGGTGAGGAGCAGAAGGACTGGAAAGTTGCAAGAACAGTGTGATGTGTTGGCGCGTGTGCGCACAAATAAAATACATTGTTAGACCAGACTACCGGGCTCATAGGAAGATCTATTACGCTCAGGAGGACCCACAAACTGCAAAAGTCGTAACTTAAATGTTGCCGTTGAGCTAGACAGGTAGTCTATTCTCAAGGATAGGGCTATCACTTTTGCATTCCGAAGTCCCAATCAGGGCCTCTTTCCTACGAGAAGTGATCCAATCCACCTGCGAATGTCAAAATAAGGGGCCTTACCTTATTAGGTGCTCAAACTGAAGTATCACCATTTACTTAAACTTGGTGGTTTGCTTTTTCCAAGATGATCATGAACATTCACCATATGCAAAACATAATATGAGTTAATTAATTCACTTCATTTTTATATACCGTATTTTTCGGACTATAATTCGCAGTTTTTTTCATAGTTTGGCCGGGCTCTTATATATGTTTTTTTCCTTCTTTATTATGCATTTTCGGCAGGTGCGACTTATACTCCGGTGTGACTTATACTCCGAAAATACGGTACCTGCATTCCAACCTTATTATATCCCCTTTGTGGGATAAATAAAGTCTATCCTATCCTATTTAAAACTGGTATAAATATTTGAACGTTCACGTGATCCGGTTACGTAAAAATGTTGATGTATATTAGCTTCTGTAACATAAATTTGTCTCCTTAACGGTACAAACAACCTCCTTTGAGCTTCGTCATCTTCTCTTGTTAGAAATGAATATTAATCCTCCAATGCATATGATGGATCAATGAAGTATATACAAACCCCGTTTCCATATGAGTTGGGAATTTGTGTTAGATGTAAATATAAACGGAATACAATGATTTGAAAATCATATGTATTCCTAGAGATACATTGTATGATTATGTTTATCTTACCTAAAAATAAATATATTTATTATTTTATTTTATTTTTATTTTTTATTTTATTAAACATCAAAATGAATGGTATTTTTATTTTTATTTTTTCTGACTCCTTATTACATCCAGCCATGGAATTATACATAAAAATAAAATTGAGATAAATTGTATGATTATGTTTATCTTACCTAAAAATAAATATATTTTATTTTATTTTTTTATTTTATTTTATTAAACATCAAAATTAATGGTATTTTTATTTGTATTATTTCTGACTCCTTATTACATCCAGCCATAGAATTATACATACAAATAAAGATATTTGAAATAATTATTTTTAAATGATCATAATAATTCATTTAAAATGACCATATTTAATTATTAAAATAATTGCTTGTTTATCAACGACTTTAGCATTTTATTCATTACATTTTGAAGCTCTCAGAAGCCAAGTTATGTTATATTCCTTAAGATTTATTTATGCAAGTTTGAAGTATCAATTATCAAATCATTGTATTCCGTTTATATTTACATCTAACACAATTTCCCAACTCATATGGAAACGGGGTTTGTACATGCAAGAGGGATCTGCTTTCCAACAGCATAGTTTACACTCAGAAAGTCAAACACCATTGGGACAAGTCCATGCATTTTAAAAAGCTAATTTCAACCAAATTCATGCACTTATGGTGGTTTTTTTTTTTAATGCACGTAAACGTAATGCGTTATTATAAGCAAGAAAAAGCTCCTCTCCATCACGCCTGCCCTTCTGCTTTGTTAACTGCCACTGAAGGTGATTGAGTGCTCTGGGGACTGAGTGATTATGCTAATCATGAGCTGCCTCCTGCATAGAGGGCTGTTTGATCATGGCGAAGACAACGGGAAAAGAGCTGTTTACGCTTGCTTGCTCGCCTCCACGTTGCGACACATGCAGAAAGGAGTAATTCTTCTGGTTGATTGGCAAAGTGGTCAAGTTGTTTTGTTTTTTTTTAGATCCAAAAAAAAAAAACAGCTCAATAGGCTTTTCATTTAACTTTCAAGTCCATGGGTCGGGAAATAACAGACGTGGGCAAAACTGTTGGTACCATTTTGTGAAAGAAAAACACTCACAATGCTGACTGAAATAATTACAAAATGAGAGAGTTGAGAAAATACCGGAATTGTACAAAATGCCTAACGACACGCACCAGAGGCGTACCGAGTTCTCACAGACTACACCAGGGATGCGCAATACGTCGATCGTGATCTACCGGTCGATCTCGGAGGGTGTGTCAGTCGATCACCAGCCAGGCATTAAAAAAATAGTCCTAAAAATGAGCGATCATAAATCTTCACTATGACGTCACTTTCGTCACTTGATTGACATTCACGGCACCCGAGGGTCTTCTGAGATGACGCTGGCTGCTGCCAGCTCATTAAAATTACCGACTGGAAGGCGAGAAAGACTTTATTTCCACAGACTCTGGCGCCGTACCTGTCGTCAAAACTCCAAAGACCGACTGCACAGTTGCACAATAAAAGCTCTGCTTCATCCTGCCTGCGCTACCAAAATAAGAGTCTCAGAAAGCTGGCGTGCACAAGCTAGCAAGCTACGGAGTTTGCCGACAATGTATTTCTTGTAAAGTGTATACAAAGGAGTACGGAAGCTGGACAAATAAGATGCCAAAAACCAACCACTTTCATGTGGTATTGGACAGAAAGGAGGACTTTTTTTCTCCTCCATTCGAAAATGCGGACGTTATCATCACCACTGTCTGATTCCAATCAATGCAAGTCATCACAATCAGGTAATACACCAACTTATATTATTGTCTTCATGAAAGAAAGCAATCTATATGTGTTAAACATGCTTGTATTATCTTTAATAACCTTTAACTTGTTAACAATATTAACTATATGTGTTAAACATGCTTGTATTATCTTTAACCACCTTTAAGTTGTTAACAATATTAACTATATGTGTTAAACATGCTTGTATTATCTTTAACCACCTTTAAGTTGTTAACAATATTAACTATATGTGTAAAACATGCTTGTTTTATCTTTAACCACCTTTAAGTTGTTAACAATATTAACTATTTGTGTTAAACATGGTTGTATTATTTTTAACCACCTTTAACTTGTTAACAATATTAACTATATGTGTTAAACATGCTTGTATTATCTTTAAACACCTTTAACTTGTTAACAATATTAACTATATGTGTTAAACATGCTTGCATTATCTTTAAACACCTTTAACTTGTTAACAATATTAACTATATGTATTAAACATACTTGTATTATCATTAAACACCTTTAATGTATTAACACTATTAACTATATGTGTTAAACATGCTTGCATTATCATTAAACATCTTTAACAAACATATATTTCATAAATAAGTAAATATAAATGATATATATGAATGAGGTAGATCCCCACGACTTGATCAATTGAAAAGTAGCTCGCCTGCAGAAAAAGTGTGAGCACCCCTGGACTACATGGTGCAGTAAGAGGGACAGGAAATACAGATTTTAGAGTAACGCTTTTACTCTATAATCAAATACAGTCATGATGAGCGATATAGATGGTAATTGATAACATTTGTTAGGATTTTCATTTTCATTTTTGAAACGCAATTTCTGTCAACAACAACTACCAACAATCAGTCAGACTTCCGTGAGAGCCAACGATGACTACTTTGGGATGAATGAGGAGCCAGAACCTTACTTCACTGTTGGGTTTGTACACTCATGTTTCTTCTAAACTAAACCAATTTGATGCTAAACAACCTTCATTCTATTTTCCAAATTAGAATCCATCAAAGAATAGTGTTGTCCAGATACCAATATTTTGATACCGGTACCAAAATGTATGACGATAGTTTTTGGTACTTTTTGATACTTTTCTAAATGAAATATTGCATCATTGGCTTTATTTTAACAAAAAGTCTTACGGTACATTAAACATATGTTTCTTATTGCAAATTTGTCCTTAAAGGGGAACATTATCACAATTTCAGAATGGTTAAAACCATTAAAAATCAGTTCCCAGTGGCTTATTATATTTTTTGAAGTTTTTTTCAAAATTTTACCCATCACTCAATATCCCTAAAAAAAAGCTTCAAAGTGCCTGATTTTAACCACCCGTCCATTTTCCTGTGACGTCACATAGTGAAGCCAACACAAACAAACATGGCGGAAAGAACAGCAAGCTATAGCGACATTAGCTCGGATTCAGACTCGGATTTCAGCGGTTTAAGCGATTCAACAGATTACGAATGTATTGAAACGGATGGTTGTAGTGTGGAGGCAGGTAGCGAAAACGAAATTGAAGAACAAACTGAAGCTATTGAGCCATATCGGTTTGAACCGTATGCAAGCGAAACCGACGAAAACGACACGACAGCCAGCGACACGGGAGAAAGCGAGGACGAATTTGGCGATCGCCTTCTAACCAACGATTGGTATGTGTTTGTTTGGCATTAAAGGAAACTAACAACTATGAACTAGGTTTACAGCATATGAAATACATTTGGCAACAACATGCACTTTGAGAGTGCAGACAGCCCGGTTTTCATCAATTAATTTATTCTGTAGACATACCCTCATCCACGCTCTTTTCCTGAAAGCTGATCTGTCCAGTTTTGGAGTTGATGTCAGCAGGCCAGGGAAGCTAGGGTCGATAGGGGGTTTAGCTCGCTCGTCTGCGGGAACAAACTGCCGCCATTGCTTGCCGTGCTACCGAGGTCCTTTGTCCCTGAATTGCTCACACACTCCGGCAGATTCAATGGGGGTCTGGCGGCAGATTTCTTTGACTTTATCGTTGGAAATGCATCTGCTTTGAGTGTCGCAGGATATCCACACATTCTTGCCATCTCTGTCGTAGCATAGCTTTCGTCGGTAAACTGTGTAAACAAACGTCCAATTTCTTGCCACTTTCGCATCTTTGGGCCACTGGTGCAACTTGAATCCGTCCCTGTTCGTCTTGTTACACCCTCCGACAACACACCGACGAGGCATGATGTCTCCAAGGTACGGAAAACAGTCGAAAAAACGGAAAATAACAGAGCTGATTTGACTCAGTGTTTGTAATGTGTTTGAGAAAATGGCGGATTGCTTCCTGATTTGACGTCACGTTGTGACGTCATCGCTCCGAGAGCGAATAATAGAAAGGCGTTTAATTCGCCAAAATTCACCCATTTAGAGTTCGGAAATCGGTTAAAAAATTATATGGTCTTTTTTCTGCAACATCAAGGTATATTTTGACGCTTACATAGGTCTGGTGATAATTTTCCCCTTTAAAACTAATGCATGGATCATTTGAAAAGCTGCGACAGTGCAGGATGACATTGTATGCCTGTAACAAAATATAAAACACTCAAAACATTTTTAGTGGGGTCAAGCCATGTCTGTCCAGATTGTTTTTTGTCCTGATGCTGATACTCTGCAAGGTTTCGCTTTAGATACCTTTTTACCTGCTTCGTGCCTCCCGCTGTCGTCTGCATATTGTGATCACGACAAACATCTACAATGCAATGAGCGACCTGCTGCCACCTACTGATATGGAAGAGTACTACATGGTTACTTTGCCGAGCTCTTGACAGTGCAGACACTCAACAACGGCACATTTGCGGATTGTAATTACAGGTTTGCAAAAAAATATTTTGAACCTCAGAAATAATACAAATAAAAAATACCATTAATTTTGATGTTTAATAAAAATAAAAAAATAATAAAATACAATAATAAATATATTGATTTTTAGGTAAGATAAACATAATCATACAATTTATCTCAATTTTATTTTTATGTATAATTCTATGGCTGGATGTAATAAGGAGTCAGAAAAAATACAAATAAAAATACCATTAATTTTGATGTTTAATAAAATAAAAAAATAAAATAAAATAATAAATATATTTATTTTTAGGTAAGATAAAAATAATCATACAATTTATCTCTAGGAATACATATGATTTGCAAATCATTGTATTCCGTTTATATTTACATCCAACACAATTTCCCAACTCATATGGAAACGGGGTTTGTATATATTTCATTGATCCATCATATGCATTGGAGGATGAATATTCATTTCTAACAAGAGAAGATGACGAAGCCCAAAGGAGGTTGTTTGTACCGTTAAGGAGACAAATTTATGTTACAGAAGCTGAAATACGTCAACATTTTTACGTAACCGGATCACATGAACGTTCAAATATTTATACCAGTTTTATAATCATCATCATCATCGGCGGTCACTCGAACGAGTATGACGATCCTCCTGGTAGGGGTGTATCCCTTTATGGAGGATGCCTGTGCGTGACTTTGTTTTACGTGGGGAGACTGGTGCACAGACAGTCACCACACGATCCTTGACAGAATCGGGTCAGGGTCCAGTGGCATGGAGTCCAAGACGACTGGGGACCCTTTTCTGCTGCAGCCTTCTTCCGCCATCGCAGCCGATGTGGTAGTTCTTAAATCTACCGTCTTCCGCCTGCTCCGCCGTTGAGGTCTTCACCGTATCCCTGGCTAGGGGGCAGTCAGGTACTAGGCCTTTGCCAAGGGCCACCTGGGGTGAAAGTAGTAAAGGGGTTAACCTCCTAGTGCCCCAAGACCCCATAGAGGAGCCTCCACTTTAACGTCATGCCCAGGACACACATCTACTGTTCACACTTATCATTACACCATATACAAAATAAAAAAGCTTTGAGGTCGGTAAGCACAACCAAAATGATTCCGTACATTAGGCGCACCAGGTAATAGGATGCACTGTCAAGTTTTGAGAAAATGAAAGGATTTTAAGTGCGCCTTATAGTCCGAAAATAATAGGATAGGATAGACTTTATTTATCCCACAAAGGGGAAATAATGAGGTTGGAATGCAGGTACCGTATTTTTCGGAGTATAAGTCGCACCGGAGTATAAGTCGCACCTGCCGAAAATGCATAATAAAGAAGGAAAAAAACATATATAAGTCGCACTGCGACTTATAGTCCGAAAAATACGGTAGGTGAAATTACACAGTGGTACACAGTCTATATTTTTGCCATCATATCCATCACTAGCTCACAGACAAAAACAATCTCTATATCATATCCACACTCAAAGTGGCAGCAAGTTGCCGTGATCAACACTAAAAGCTCAATGTTTTGTGGCTAGGGCCGTGACACCGCTTTATATAGAATAAGATTAACTACAGGTGAATGTAATGTAATTTACTGGCTATTGTGTTATCCCTTTCACCCGTCCCTTGTGACTCAACTGCAGCGTCGGTGCCTCAGTTTATAGGCTCTAAAAGCCTCTCTAGTTGTCATTTACACTTTACTGGCCCTGTGATGAATAGGCCGGAAACGGGCACTCGAGAAAAAAACGTTATTTCATCATAACCGTTTAGAAAAAAAAAATATTCACAACATCCATAACAATGTTGGCCCAATTGCAAAGAGTGATGATTACATTCACCCAAAAGACAAACAAAACCCTCGACTCTTCTTTTCAGACGTGAGTCATTAGGACTCAGTAGCTAAACCGTCAAAAAGTCAATGTAATGTGATCTGTCAGCAGCTCGTTTCAAAGCTCAACCGATTGCTTGTTTTCAGCATCAGCATGCGTGGCACTTTGTTTATTCCAATGCAAATCTGCTCCCAAATGAGCTCTTTCATGCTCTGAAATTCATTACACTGACCTGCTGCAAAAGCAAAGCTCTGCAGCAACAGATTTTTTTTTTGTTCCCCCCCCACCTTGCGAAGAAAAGCGAACATGTAACATGAAACAATTACTCAGCGAGACAGCCCCTACAAAACCCAAGGATGTAACTGTATTGTTTTCATCTCTCGGGGCTAACTAGAAACACTGCGATATTTTAGTCCACTGTCGGTAACTGCTTGGGTTCTTTATCTCCCTTTACAGCCATGATACTTTTTTTTTTTTTTAATCTGCAGTTTTTGACCGAATGAAAGAGGCAAACATTGACCAATAAGTTCTCAAGCCTGCATGGAACATACAAACTGCAAGGAGCATGATCTAATTAAGCTCCTCATTGTATACACTAGTATTGTAACGATACCAATATTTTGGTACTGGTACCAGTACTAAAATTATTTCCATACTTTTCGGTACTTTTCTAAATAAAGGGGACCACAAAAAATTGCATTATTGGCTTTATTTTAACAACAAATCTGAGGGTACATTAAACATATGTTTCTTATTGCAGTTAAAGGGGAACATTATCGCAATTTCAGAAGGGTTAAAACCATTAAAAAATCAGTTCCCAGTGGCTTATTTTATTTTTTGAATTTTTTTCCAAAATTTTACCCATCACGCAATATCCCTAAAAAAAGCTTCAAAGTGCCTGATTTTAACCACCCGTCCATTTTCCTGTGACGTAACACAGTGAAGCCAACACAAACAAACATAGCGCATAAAACAGCAAGCTATAGCGACATTAGCTCGGATTCAGACTCAAATTTCAGCGGCTTAAGCGATTCAACAGATTACGCATGTATTGAAACGGATGGTTGTAGTGTGGAGGCAGGTAGCGAAAACGAAATTGAAGAAGAAACTGAAGCTATTGAGCCATATCGGTTTGAACCGTATGCAAGCGAAACCGACGAAAACGACACGACAGCCAGCGACACGGGAGAAAGCGAGGACGAATTCGGCGATCGCCTTCTAACCAACGATTGGTATGTGTTTGTTTGGCATTAAAGGAAACTAACAACTATGAACTAGGTTTACAGCATATGAAATACATTTGGCAACAACATGCACTTTGAGAGTGCAGACAGCCCATTTCAGGCGCGCTAAGAACATATATTTTTCCACGATTTCAACACTCAGGTTAACCATACCTAAATAGACACAAAATACTGCATTACACAAGACTACTCGAATGATTGAAAACAATAAATGTTTTTAAGCTAAATTATTGGTAAACACAGTTTATGTATAATAATTTAAGTAAAACCGCGAGTAAGGATTAACATTTTCATCAATTAATATATTCTGTAGACATACCTTCATCCGCTCTCTTTTCCTGAAAGCTGATCTGTCCAGTTTTGGAGTTGATGTCAGCAGGCCAGGGAAGCTAGGGTCTTTATCGTTGGAAATGCATCTGCTTTGAGTGTCGCAGGATATCCACACATTCTTGCCATCTCTGTCGTAGCATAGCTTTCGTCGGTAAAGTGTGCGGAACAAACGACTGACCATTTCGTCGGCTTTCCCCACAGCCTAGTATTTTGAACAAATTTCGTCCAATTTCTTGCCACTGTCGCATCTTTGTGCAACTTGAATCCGTCCCTGTTCGTTTTGTTACACCCTCCGACAACACACCGACGAAAGTGAGAAAATGGCGGATTGCTTCCCGATGTGACGTCACGTTGTGACGTCATCGCTCTGAGAGCGAATATTAGAAAGACATTTAATTCGCCAAAATTCACCCATTTAGAGTTCGGAAATCGGTTAAAAATATATATGGTCTTTTTTCTGCAACATCAAGGTATATATTGACGCTTACATAGGTCTGGTGATAATGTTCCCCTTTAAGGACAAGTGGTAGAAAATGAATTATTCATCTACTTGTTAATTTACTGTTGATATCTGCTTACTTTATCTTTTAACATGTTCCATCTACACTTCTGTTAAAATGTAATTATCACGTATTCTTCTGTTGTTTGGATACTTTACATTAGTTTTGGATGATACCACAAATTTGGGCATCAATCCGATACCAAGTGGTTACAGGATCATACACTGGTTATATTCAAAGTCCTCATGTGTCCAGGGACGTATTTCCTGAGTTTATAAACATAATATACATTTAAAAGGAAAGTAGATTTTGTGATGCTAAAATATATCGATGTAATCATAGTAGTATCGACTAGATATGCTGTTTGTATTTGGTATCATCACAGTGGATGTTAGGTGTAGATCCACCAATGGCGTTTGTTTACATTTTGATGCCGGTACTTTTTAAAGGGCGGTATAGTACCGAATATGATTAATTAGCATCACGGTACTATACTAAAACCGGTATACCGGACAATCCTACTTGGATGTGATAAAAAAATAAAAAAAAACTTTTCTGAAAATAATTGTAGTTGAAGTTATTTTAATCCGAAAGTTTATGGTTAGGTAAGTTGTTTTGTATGTTCACTATTTTATTTAAGGACAAACTTGCAATAAGAAACATATGTTTAATTTACCCTAATATTTTTTGTTACAATAAAGCCAATAATGCAATATGTTGTGGTCCCATTTATTTAGAAAAGGCCCGAAAAGTTTCAAAATACACTTTGGTACCGGTACCAAAATATTGGTATCGGGACAACACTACATCCAAGTGTGAATTGTGCCAGGCAAAAATGCATAAAATGGTTTGATACTGCCCTGCGATTAGGTGGCGACTTGTCCAGGGTGTACCCCGCCTTCCGCCCGATTGTAGCTGAGATAGGCTCCAGCGCCCCCCGTGACCCCGAAGGGAATAAGCGGTAGAAAATGGATGGATGGATGGTTTGATACTAAAAATACATGAAATTCAATAAAACATTGGAGAGGAGTAGTGCGCGGATCATGGAAGAACCATTTACATTTTGAAGAACCTAAGTGAAAGTGTTGACCAAGGAACTTTCTTCCACTTTTCACTGTTATAGTTTTCTTGCGTCAGGGCCATAGGGGGATATTTCCCTTAAAGGGGAACATTATCACAATTTCAGAATTGTTAAAACCATTAAAAATCAGTTCCCAGTGGCTTATTATATTTTTCGAAGTTTTTTTCAAAATGTTACCCATCACGCAATATCCCTAAAAAAGCTTCAAAGTGCTTGATTTTAACCATCGTTATATACACCCGTCCATTTTCCTGTGACGTCACATAGTGAAGCTAACACAAACAAACATGGTGGAAAGAACAGCAAGCTATAGCGACATTAGCCTGGATTCAGACTCAGATTTCAGCGGCTTAAGCGATTCAACAGATTACGAATGTATTGAAACGGATGGTTGTAGTGTGGAGGCAGGTAGCGAAAACGAAATTGAAGAAGAAACTGAAGCTATTGAGCCATATCGGTTTGAACCGTATGCAAGCGAAACCGACGAAAACGACACGACAGCCAGCGACACGGGAGAAAGCGAGGACGAATTTGGCGATCGCCTTCTAACCAACGATTGGTATGTGTTTGTTTGGCATTAAAGGAAACTAACAACTATGAACTAGGTTTACAGCATATGAAATACATTTGGCAACAACATGCACTTTGAGAGTGCAGACAGCCCAGTTTTCATCCAATAATATATTCTGTAGACATACCCTCATGTCAGCAGGCCAGGGAAGCTATGGTCGATATTCTTCTCTTGATCATCTTCGGGACGGTGTGAGCCAAGACATCCAGGGGGGTTTAACTCGCTCGTCTGCGGGAACAAACTGCCGCCATTGCTTGCCGTGCTACCGAGGTCCTTTGTCCCTGAATTGCTCAGACACTCCGGCAGATTCAATGGGGGTCTGGCGGCAGATTTCTTTGACTTTATCGTTGGAAATGCATCTGCTTTGAGTGTCGCAGGATATCCACACATTCTTGCCATCTCTGTCGTAGCATAGCTTTCGTTGGTAAAGTGTGCGGAACAAACGTCCAATTTCTTGCCACTTTCGCATCTTTGGGCCACTGGTGCAACTTGAATCCGTCCCTGTTCGTGTTGTTACACCCTCCGACAACACACCGACGAGGCCCGATGTCTCCAAGGTACGGAAAACAGTCGAAAAAACGGAAAATAACAGAGCTGATTTGACTCGGTGTTTGAGAAAATGGCGGATTGCTTCCCGATGCGACGTCACATTGTGACGTCATCGCTCCGAGAGCGAATATTAGAAAGGTGTTTGTTTCGCCTAAACTCACCAATTTAGAGTTCGGAAATCGGTTAAAAAAATATATGGTCTTTTTTCTGCAACATCAAGGTATATATTGACGCTTACATAGGTCTGGTGATAATGTTCCCCTTTAAGATTCGGCAGATGGCGCTATGGTGAAAGAGGAGCCTGAAATAAGATAGTGCCCCACTCACACTTTTTTAATTAAACCGGTATCGACTCTACTTAGTGCCATTGTGTTATCTATACAATTATTATTGTTTCAGATGCACATCATTGTCTGCATCTTATATTTACAATGCGGTCCCCGAGGGGAAAGTATCAAAAACAAAAGGCAGTCATGCAATTTGTAAAACTCCCAACAAATCCCTAGTTCCGCGGTAAAACAAAAGCGGCAGGGAAAAAAAAAAAAAAAAAAAAGCAGACAGTCGCTCTGTAATATTAATGAAGTTCCCCTTTGTTGTGGCAGATCTGGAAGACAGACAGGAACACAGCATCCATCTCTGTTAAGGTATTTGAATGTTGAAAAATGCATGAGCATTTTTATTGATAGGAGCACAGATTGTTCTTTGATGGATGGTGCGTGTCAGCACAAGCCGGCAGATGTAGTTTCTGGGATAAAAAGACGTGTGCTTCTGTGTTTACTGACATGATGCTCTAATTACAGCAGCATTGTTGAGTGTATGTAAGTCTTATAGCACATCCTTATAGAGAATTTCCTCAAATGACTACCAATACAATAGTAAAATTGTGCAAGATCGACTATTATAATGGTTGAGAACCACCAAGCATGGGTGAAAATGGAATGCAAGTACAGTCGAACCTGTCTATAAGCGAGCAGTTGGGGGAAATAACAAAACTAACTAACAAGTTGAAGAATACCAAGAGAAGTGTTGGAATGAGATGTTTGGTAAACGCTATGGATGTCCGATAATGGCTTTTTGCCGATATCCATAATTCCGATATTGTCCAACTCTTTAAAGGGGGACATTATCACATTTTCAGAAGGGTTAAAACCATTAAAAATCAGTTCCCAGTGGCTTATTTTATTTTTCAAAGTTTTTTTCAAAATTTTACCCATCACGCAATATCCCTAAAAAAAGCTTCAAAGTGCCTGATTTTAACCATCGTTATATACACCCGTCCATTTTCCTGTGACGTCACACAGTGATGCCAGTACAAACAAACAGCAAGGTATAGCGACATTAGCTCGGATTCAGACTCGGATTTCAGCGGCTTAACACTGTTTGATAAGATAATTACTAACAACTATGAACTAGGTTTACAGCATATGAAATACATTTGGCAACAACGTGCACTTTGAGAGTGCAGACAGCCCATTTCAGGCGCGCTAAGAACATATATTTTTTCCACGATTTCAGCACTCAGGTTAACCATACCTAAATAGACACAAAATACTGCATTACACAAGACTACCCGAATGTACTCGAATGATTGAAAAAAATAAATGTTTTTAAGCTAAATTATAGGTAAACACAGTTTGTGTATAATAATTTACGTAAAACCGCGAGTAATGAATAAAGTTTTCATCAATTAATATATTCTGTAGACATACCCTCATCCGCTCTCTTTTCCTGAAAGCTGATCTGTCCAGTTTTGGAGTTGATGTCAGCAGGCCAGGGAAGCTAGGGTCGATATTCTTCTCTTGATCATCTTCGGTGGCATAAGGGACGGTGTGAGCCAAGACATCCAGGGGGTTTAGCTCGCTCGTCTGCGGGAACAAACTGCCGCCATTGCTTGCCGTGCTACCGAGGCACTTTGTCCCTGAATAGCTCACACACTCCGGCAGATTTCTTTGACTTTATCGTTGGAAATGCATCTGCTTTGAGTGTCGCAGGATATCCACACATTCTTGCCATCTCTGTCGTAGCATAGCTTTCGTCGGTAAAGTGTGCGGAACAAACGACTGACCATTTCGTCGGCTTTCCCCACAGCCTCGTATTTTGAACAAATTTCGTCCAATTTCTTGCCACTTTCGCATCTTTGGGCCACTGGTGCAACTTGAATCCGTCCCTGTTCGTGTTGTTACACTCTCCGACAACACACCGACGAAAGTGAGAAATTCTATTACTCCGCGAGCGAGTAATAGAAAGGCGTTTAATTCGCCAAAATTCACCCATTTAGAGTTCGGAAATCGGTTAAAAAAATATATGGTCTTTTTTCTGCAACATCAAGGTATATATTGACGCATAGGTCTGGTGATAATGTTCCCCTTTAATTACCGATACCGATATCAACCGATTTATATACAGTCATGAAATTAACACATTATTATGCCTAATTTGGACAACCAGGTATGGTAAAGATAAGGTACTTTTAAAAAAAAACAAAAAAATAAGATAAATAAATTAAAAACATTTTCTTGAATAAAAAAGAAAGTAAAACAATATAAAAACAGTTACATAGAAACTAGTAATTAATGAAAATAAGTAAAATTAACTGTTAAAGGTTAGTATTATTAGTGGACCAGCAGCACGCACAATCATGTGTGCTTACGGACTGTATCCCTTGCAGACTGTATTGATATCAATCAATCAATGTTTATTTATATAGCCCTAAATCACAAGTGTCTCAAAGGGCTGCACAAGCCACAGCGACATCCTCGGTACAGAGCCCACATATATTGATATATAATGTAGGAACCAGAATATTAATAACAGAAAGAAACAACCCTTTTGTGTGAATGAGTGTAAAAGGGGGAGGGAGTTGTTTTGGGTTGGTGCACTTATTGCAAGTGTATCTTGTGTTTTTTATGTTGATTAAAAAAAAAAAATAATAATAATTAAAAAAACCATACCGATAATTTCCAATATTACATTTTAACGTATTTATCGGCCGATATTATCGGACATCTGTCTCTTTTTTTTTTTGTCCTGTCCAGCTTCTCAGGCAAATCATATAGTTGATGTAGATGCCCGTATCGGCTGTTCAGATTTACTTTACAAAAGAGAAGTGTAGGATACTTCTCTTGTTGCCTTATTTGTATTTGACTTTATTAAATGTATTTAAATTATCATTTGGTGCAGCCGGGCCGGAGCAGGAGGGGATAGAAAGAGAGAAAAATAAGGAAGACAGAGGGGGAAATTGTGGGGACAAGAGGGGGATTAGACAGAGAGACAAAAACAACAACAGCAAACAACAACAACAACAATAGAGCAACATCAGCAAATACGACATGTACAAATATGATGGTAAAAGTAATAGCAAATAAGCAGTTAGCGAAAATAAAAAATAATACAGAAATGTCAATGAGCATTATTACACTACAAATGGAGCAATACAAATACCAATAGAAATAGCGCTATTGATAATGAACAATACCAATACTTTACCTTTATTATCAACAATACAGTTGTTCAAATGCAACAATACATATACGTATTGATAACTTGAGATACGAAAGAATGCAGAAAAATGGAGGTGAAGAAAGGGAAGCAAATTATCGGACATCTCTAGTAAACACCATGATTTGTTGTGGGATAATATGACGTAAGTGTAGTACGCACAGCATCGTCCACCATGTACGCAAACGTCTGAAGTGAGGGTCGAAATCACATGTGTCAAACTCAACTTCATCTGGCCCGCAAACACCTGGAAATTATATGTGCCGATAAAGTACTTCATATTTTCTCACTAAATGTATTTTTTTTTTTTTTTTTTTTTTTTCATTTTGACAGAAAAAAATACATGTACTGCTCGAAATTGCATACCTTTTAAACTTTGATAGTATCCAATACCGCAACTCACTTGGGAGTCCCAAGTGAGTATCCAATCATTAGTTGCGAAAACAAGAAGTGGCACCGGAGCCATACGAGCCATAGAAAGCCACAGAAAACTCACCGGTACTCACAAAGAAAGAGAGCAAAATGTTGTTTAGGTGGCAGATATATATTTGCAAGGCCATTTTCAAGAAGGATACTTAAGAGAAACTACATCTTGTGAGACGAAGTCGGCCGACACTGGAAGCTATCGCGGCGGTGAAATGGTTTGCCCGCCACTTTCACACGAATCAAGCAACTACGAGCGGTACCACTGACTTATACGACGTCGAATGGGTGCTAGAAACTATGAGTTCAAATACTTTTTTTCTTAATTTTTTCATGTTTTATATAGTTATTTTAATTTTGACAGTACCACCTAAGATATGATTTAATTGCTGAAGCGAGTTTATTGAATGTTAATGTCAGGTTCAAACACTGACGACATCTATTAAACAGACAAGAAGCAAGGAATCATGCAGAGACAGAGTTCAATTTAGCTCAATGAGGAGAGACGTTTTGGGTTGTACTCTAGTTACAGAAACAACCTACGCTCTAAAGTCCAGTCCACGTGCTCCTCTATTTATTTGGGAGGTCCCTGGTTACATCACTGAGGCCGCCTCTAAAAGGAGTGGCCACACATTTCATGCAAAGCAGCTTCCAGTGCGCACAATACGTGACGGAATGTGCTGGGACCTTGTGATTGCCTTGTCTCTGCTTCGTCTGCATGCTGTCGTCTTATCTTCGTTGAGGTCCTTGAAGTCCTTGGCTGTTAGTGGGCTAAGACAAACAAAATATCTGCGGCTAGCCAACCCCTCATATGCCGTGACTGATTACAAGTTTTGTCCTTGCACAAATAGAAAAGTACAACTTGTGCACAATAGCTAATAACCATAGCAACGGCCTTCAAGCATAAGAGTTGTGTGATAACTTGCACTTAATTATTCAAACATTTAAATGCGCTGAAAAATAGACCGTTTTGTACACTGTTAAGGGGTTTCATTGCCCAGGAGTGTGCAAGTGTGTTTCTGTATAGTATCTCCAGCCATGTCAATGTGGTGACATAAATTACGGTATTTTGAGGGGTGAAGTCGGACTAAGTAGGACATCACTGAAGGTCTATGTGAGAAACGCACGGCCCGCCACTGCGAACCAGTAACCCTCAAGTTGCTGGCACAGCCGCTCTACCAGCTGAGCCATCTATGAATGTGCGTGTTTTTATGGCTCGAACTTGTCGATGACGTCATTACTGCTGTGTCGTGGAGTGAAGACGCAACGCTAATGATCTGGTAGATTTTAGGAGTAAGACTCAATCAATCAACAGCATGCATCATTGCAGCACATTCGAACGTTAGTAGGCGCTATTTTGAATATAATATAAAAATATTATGCGATGCAAAATAAAAGGATGCTAGCTAAATTAAACCAGTCGCCACTCGAAATGGGTACCGAAAACCGGTTCCATAATGATTTAATGATCAATAGTAACTACCATATTTTCCGGACTATAAGGCACACTCAAAATCCGTTTTTTTCTTCTCGAAACCCGACAGTGCGCCTTATAACCCGGTGCGCCTAATGTAAGGAATAAGGTTGGTTGAGCTTACTCACCTCAAAGCTATTTTATTTGGTACATGGTGCAATGATATGTGTGACCGGTAGATGGCAGTCAAACATAAGAGATGCGTGTAGACAGCAATATAATGGCAGTCACACACAAGAGATAGCTGTAGACTGCAATATGACTCAAGTAAACAACACCAACATTTTATATGTTCGATTGAAAATATAGAACATTACACACGGTGCTCAAAAATATATCAAAATGTTTTACTACGACTTTGGTAAGCTATGAAGCCGCACCGCTTGATGGATTGTCGGCGCATTAAACTTACAAGTATTATTATGGTGTGTGCATAAGGTAAGACATTATCTGACATTTTGTTTCGCAATATTATGCAAAAGCAACTTTTCCTACCTTCTGTTTCCTGCTGATTTGTGTTTGGGATCTGCATAAGTCCTGAAAAATTGCGCACGTCTGCGAATTGATAAGCTTCTTCTTTTTCTCTATCATCTCGTTATTGGGACATGTATCCTCCGCTGTTGCCATTTCTAATATAAAGTAGTGTAAAGTTCTTACTTATATCTGTCAGTAAACTCGCCATGAAAGCGCTAAAACATACCGGTGTAGTGAGTTTATATTATTCACCCAAGGAGCTTTAGTTATTAGAGTTCCGGTCGGACGGTTTTTCAGGGGACACATTACCTGTGTTGTTGTTGTTTACAGATGAAGAGATGCTGCTCCGTTATTGATTTAAGTAAAGTATGAATGTCATTAAAACAGTTAGCTCCATCTTTTGACACTTCTTCCACTCCCGTCCTTGCACGCTACACCGCTACAACAAAGACTGTCAGAAAGCGGCTTGAAGATGATCTGTAAAACTTAATCCATGCAACGTTTTGACCAAAGAACCACCATTATAACATTGCAACAAGTACTTGGCGGTGGAATTGTGCAAGCGACATTCTTTGCCACGCTCGAGCTCGCCGCATTCACACTGGACACTTCATTAGGTACACCTGCACAATGTAATACATTCATTACGAGCAGCCTTGAGAGGGTGCGAGTCCATTTGTTTGTGAGTTGTATTTTTTGCTCACAATTTCTGGTTTCACAGGAACAAAAATAGGCTACAGTACAAACCATCGATGCATGGTGAGGACAAGCTGTACGGTACACTCCTCAGATCTTCCGGCTTCATACATTCTAGGGTTTAGGTGTCTATGAAGCCTTTTTTTCCTCCTCCTTCTCTTTGCTGTACTGCACTTCTTCCCCCAAAGCTGTCAGAATTACTTCCAATTAATGCAAATCTGTTCCAGTCCAACAGCTCAACCAAAAGGCTGCTCATGCTGCTGTTCCCAGCTCACAATTGCTCAAACTCTCTGCTCCGTCTACTTTTATTCTCACAATGCCAGGACTTCAGTTTCATTTTCCTCAAAATAGAGGAGAAACAAGGAAAATACCGTATTTTTCGGACCATAGGGCGCACCGGATTATAAGGCGCACTGCCGATGAGCCGGTCTATTCAGGTCTATTTTCATACAAAAGACGCACCGGATTATAAGGCGCATTTTAAGGGTCATATTATGATTTTTTTTTCTTCAAAAATTAAAACACTTCCTTGTGGTCTACATAACATGTCATGGTGGTTCTTTGGTCAAAATGTTGCATGGATTAAGTTTTACAAACCATCATGACATATATAGTGATAGATATAAGTTGGAACTAGATATGTCCAATAATGGCTTTTTTCCTGATATCCGATATTCCGATATCGTCCAACTCTTAATTACCGATTCCAATATCATCCGCTGGATGCATTAAACAATGTAACTTTACCATGAATTGATTGGGGGGCGGGGTTTGGTGGTAGCGGGGGGTGTATATTGTAGCGTCCCGGAAGAGTTAGTGCTGCAAGGGATTCTGGGTATTTGTTCTGTTGTGTTTAAGTTGTGTTACGGTGCGGATGTTCCCCCGAAATGTGTTTGTCTTTCTTGTTTGGTGTGGGTCCACAGTGTGGCGCATATTTGTAACAGTGTTAAAGGGGAACATTATCACCAGACCTATGTAAGCGTCAATATATACCTTGATGTTGCAGAAAAAAGACCATATATTTTTTTAACCGATTTCCGAACTCTAAATGGGTGAATTTTGGCGAATTAAACGCCTTTCTATTATTCGCTCTCGGAGCGATGACGTCACAACGTGACGTCACATCGGGAAGCAATCCGCCATTTTCTCACTTTCGTCGGTGTGTTGTCGGAGGGTGTAACAACACGAACAGGGACGGATTCAAGTTGCACCAGTGGCCCAAAGATGCGAAAGTGGCAAGAAATTGGACAACATTTGTTCAAAATACGAGGCTGTGGGGAAAGCCGACGAAATGGTCAGTCGTTTGTTCCGCACACTTTACCGACGAAAGCTATGCTACGACAGAGATGGCAAGAATGTGTGGATATCCTGCGACACTCAAAGCAGATGCTGACATCAACTCCAAAACTGGACAGATCAGCTTTCAGGAAAAGAGAGCGGATGAGAGTATGTCTACAGAATATATTAATTGATGAAAACTTTATTCATTACTTGCGGTTTTACGTAAATTATTATACATAAACTGTGTTTACCAATAATTTAGCTTAAAAACATTTAAATGCAGACAGCCCTGAAATGGGCTGTCTGTACTCCATGTTGTTGCCAAATGTATTTCATATGCTGTAAACCTTGTTCATAGTTGTTAGTTTCCTTTAATGCCAAACAAACACATACCAATCGTTGGTTAGAAGGCGATCGCCAAATTCGTCCTCGCTTTCTCCCGTGTCGCTGGCTGTCGTGTCGTTTTCGTCGGTTTCGCTCGCATACGGTTCAAACCGATATGGCTCAATAGCTTCAGTTTCTTCTTTAATTTCTGTTTCACTACCTGCCTCCACACTACAACCATCCGTTTCAATACATGTGTAATCTGTTGAATCGCTTAAGCCGCTGAAATCCGAGTCTGAATCCGAGCTAATGTCGCTATAGCTCGCTGTTCTATTGTTTGTATTGGCATCACTGTGTGACGTCACAGGAAAATGGACGGGTGTATATAACGATGGTTAAAATCAGGCACTTTGAAGCTTTTTTTTAGGGATATTGCGTGATGGGTAAAATTTTGAAAAAAACTTCAAAATATAAAATAAGCCACTGGGAACTGATTTTTAATGGTTTTAACCCTTCTGAAATTGTGATAATGTTCCCCTTTAACTTTCTTCCTGATACGATCATTTTTTATTTTTTTTTTAAACTTCAATCTGTGTTCAGTTCTGGAAATGACAGGCTGACAATCACGCTGAGGTTGCCAGAAAGAAGCACCTGCTAAGCTCATCAAGCACGTGGCTACTTTCAATATGATTTGCATATTCATAAGGGGGCGTGGCCTGGGCGTGCCAAACCAAGCCAAGCCAACATCTGGGACCAATTTCAAGTTGATTGCAATGTAAAAAAAAAAGAAATGTGCTTGGTTTTAGTACATCTGCATTTTTTACTGGCGTTCGTAGTTTTTTGGGATGTGAACAAACGTCTATTTTTAGTAAGAACGTCATGCAGAGGCCTCTGAGCTGTCAGTTCATTGTCCAGTGCAAAGTCTTAAAGTGTCAGGGAGTGAGGTCAAGATGCACCATCGGACCCCGGCCCACTGTGTACCACGGGGGGCCCTGGTGGGACTCGCCGGAATTTGGACACGGTTCACGTGCCGCCTCAGCCCAAAAGCATAGCTTGTCGGCTCGGGGAGGAGGCCTCACTCGCTGCTCCTCTCTGGCAAAGGTAATGATCCTTCTTAAAACATTGACTTCCTTTTCCTTTACATATATATGTTTTTATTTTATTACTCTTTTAAACTTTGGTGTTTATAAAATCTGCACTGCAACCCTGGAGTTCCACCATTGTCGTACAGTGTCCTGTCCTATCTTATCTATAACTCTGCAAATCTCTTTTTAGCTATTATTATATTTTTCTGGAAGTAAAAAAGAAAATAATCGGTTGAATTATGAAATTGTGAATGTGGTTACATTTCCATGGGTCAAATGTACAAAACTCAAAACCAGTGAAGTTGGCACGTTGTGTAAATGGTAAATAAAAACAGAATACAATGATTTGTAAATCCTTTTCAAGCTATATTCAATTGAATAGACTGCAAATACAAGATATTTAATGTTTGAACTGAGAAACTTGCAAATAATCATTAACTTACAATTGCAAAAAAGTTTGCCCAGGGGCATTTTTACCACTGTGTTAGATGGCCTTTCCTTTTAACAACACTCAGTAAACATTAGGGAACTGAAGAGACCAATTTTTTAAGCTTCTCAGGTGGAATTCTTTCCCATTCTTGCTTGATGTACAGCTTAAGTTGTTCAACAGTCCGGGGGTCTCCATTGTGGTATTTTAGGCTTCATAATGCGCCACACATTTTCAATGGGAGACAGGTCTGGACTACAGGCAGGCCAGTCTAGTACCCACACCCTTTTGCTACGAAGCCAAGCTGCTGTAACACATGGCTTGGCATTGTCTTGCTGAAATAAGCAGGGGCGTCCATGGTAACGTTGCTTAGATGGCAATATATGTTGCTCCAAAACCTGTATGTACCTTTTCAGCATTAATGGCGCCTTCACAGATGTGTAAGTTACTCATGCCTTGGGCACTAATACACCCCCATACCGTCACAGATGCTGGCTTTTCAACTTTGCGCCTATAACAATCCGGATGGTTCTTCTCCTCTTTGGTCCGGAGGACACGACGTCCACAGTTTCCAAAAACAATTTGAAATGTGGACTCGTTAGACCACAAAACACTTTTCCACTTTACATCAGTCCTTCTTAGATGAGCTCAGGCCCAGGGAAGCCGACGTGACGGTGCTTCTGGGTGTTGTTGATAAATAGCTTTCGCTTTGCATAGTAGGGTTTTAACTTGCCTACGATGAGGTGGCGACTTGTCCAGGGTGTACCCCGCCTTCCGCCCGATTGTAGCTGAGATAGGCTCCAGTGCCCCCGAAGGGAATAAGCGGTAGAAAATGGATGGATGGATGGGTTTTAACTTGCACTTACAGATGTAGCGACGAACTGTAGCTACTGACAGTGGTTTTCTGAAGTGTTCCTGAGCCCATGTGGTGATATCCTTTATACACTGATGTCGGGTTTTGATGCAGTACCGCCTGAGGGATCGAAGGTCACAGGCATTGCACCCTCCTGTTCCCAATTAGCCTGTTCAACTGTGGGATGTTCCAAATAAGTGTTTGATTCCTCAACTTTCCCAGTCTTTTTTGCCACCAGTGCCAACTTTTTTGAAACATGTTGCAGGCATCAAATTCCAAATGAGCTAATATTTGCAGACAATCTTGTCTTTGCAGTCTACTCAATTGAATATAGGTTGAAAAGGATTTGCAAATCATTGTATTCTGTTTTTATTTACGATTTCCACAACATGCCAACTTCACTGGTTTTGGGTTTTGTATTAAGGGGCTTATTTTTATGACAAAATGAACTCTTCTTCCTTCCAACTTTGCTTATTTACGCACACATTAGCATCCAGCAATGTATTTCTAACATACGCTTACATGTATTAGAGCAGTGGTTCTCAACCTTTTTTCAGTGATGTACCCCCTAATCAGAGCAAAGCATTTTTGGTTGAAAAAAAGAGATAAAGAAGTAAAATACAGCACTATGTCATCAGTTTCTGATTTATTAAATTGTATAACAGTGCAAAATATTGCTCATTTGTAGTGGTCTTTCTTGAACTATTTGGAAAAAAGATATAAAAATAACTAACAACGTGTTGAAAAATAAACAAGTGATTCAATTATAAATAAAGATTTCTACACATAGAAGTAATCATCAACTTAAAGTGCCCTCTTTGGGGATTGTAATAAAGATCAATCTGGATTCATGAACTTAATTCTGAACATTTATTTTGTTGAAGTATTATTCAATAAATATATTTATAAAGGATTTTTGAATTGTTGCTATTTTTAGAATATTTAAAAAAAATCTCACGTACCCCTTGGCATACCTTCAAGTACCCCCAGGGGTACGCGTACCCCCATTTGAGAACCACTGTATTAGAGTATGACGGAATTGACCAAAAATAATTGTATTTTTTTTATGTACTGTACTTGTATGTGATTTCACATTTGTATGGTATTGTAGAATTAAAAGGCGACATATGGAAATGAGACATTTGAATTGCTTGTAACCTTTCTGTATCCGTCACTTTTAACTGGCCATCCCAGGAGCCGCGCTCAGCAATTGTCATGGTAACGCATAATAACATTGCCGCGGTAAAATGGCGGGGAGGAGCAGAGGCTCATTTGCATGAGACAGGACAGCCCACCAAAATGACACGATTGGTCACAGAAAAAATGTTCGATATTATTTTTTTAAATAATCCATTATACTCCTTCAAAATGACATAAATAATCCTCATCATCATGATTTGAATCCATCAATATTTTGACAACCCTGTGTTTTTAAAGTATTTAAGATGAATCCAACAATTCATTAAAGGTTCTAACTGAATTGTTCACACTTGTGTTAGGAAAAAAATGTTCAGGTAATTTTCAGGCGTTCCCCAATTAGGTTTCATTATAATATTACACATCTTCCAATGTCTACATATTGTCATGACTTGTATTGATTCCTTAGGAACTTAGTTCTCCTAAGTTTGGGTTTTAGTTTACGTTTTCAGGGCTCCTTGGCTTCGTTTGATTGCTAGGTGCCCTGATTGTACTTACCGGCTTCTAATTAGCAATCAGGAGACTCACCTGCCCCTGATCGCTAATTAGAGAGCTTTATATGCGAATCACTCTGCCTTCCGGGCAATTCCATTGTTCGCTACACGGGACTGTTGTGTTTGATTCGAGCGCAATATGCTGCTGCTTTCCTTGTGCTATGTTAAGTTTGACCTTACTATGAATAACCGCCTTGGTATTTTTGTCCTTGAGATTTGAAATGAAAAATCAGTATTACCTGCACGCCTTCCATTGCTTGATTCCCCTTAGGGGCGATGTACGGCTGAGTAGCGCTCATATAGCAGCAGCCGGCCTCCGTAGCTCCCATTCCCTCCCCTCTGTTGCAAGTTTTGTTGATTCTATGTATTGATTGATTGATTGAAACTTTCATTAGTAGATTGCACACTAAATGGTAACACCCGAATAAGTTGTTCCACTTGTTTAAGTCGGGGTCCACTTAAATTGATTCATGATACAGATATATACTATTTTCATAACACAGTCATCACACAAGATAATCATCACAGTATATAAATTGAATTATTTACATTATTTACAATCCGGGGTGTGGGATATGGAGGGGGGGGGGGGTTAAGTTTAGTTGGTATCAACACTTCAGTCATCAACAATTGCATCATCAGAGAAATTGACATTGGAACAGTGTAGGTCTGACTTGGTACATATGTACAGCAAGTATTGGGTATTGGACACAGAGAAAGCGATCCGAAATTATAAGAAAAAGTGACTACATTTGATTGTTTACAATCCGAAGAGGTATGATGAGGAAGGGAGGGTGTTAGTTTAGGGTTGAAGTTGCCTGGAGGTATTCTTTTAGTGCGTTTTTGAAGGAGGATAGAGATGCCCTTTCTTTTACACCTGTTGGGACTGCATTCCACATTGATGTGGCATAGAAAGAAAATGAGTTAAGATCTTTGTTAGATCGGAATCTGGGTTTAATGTGGTTAGTGGAGCTCCCCCTGGTGTTGTGGTTATGGCGGTCATTTAGGTTAAGGAAGTAGTTTGACATGTACTTCGGTATCAGGGAGGTGTAGCGGATTTTATAGACTAGGCTCAGTGCAAGTTGTTTTACTCTGTCCTCCACCCTGAGCCAGCCCACTTTGGAGAAGTGGGTAGGAGTAAGGTGGGATCTGAGGTGGAGGTCTAGAAGTAATCTGACTAGCTTGTTCTGGGATGTTTGGAGTCTAGATTTGAGGGTTTTGTAGGTGCTAGGGTACCAGGAGGTGCTTGCGTAATCGAAAAAGGGTTGAACGAGAGTTCCCGCCAGAACCTTCATGGTGCTTTTGTTGACCAGAGAGGAGATTCTATAGAGAAATCTTGTTCGTTGGTTGACCTTTTTGATTGGTTACCATTTTATCACAGGAAAGATTAGCCTCTGGCGATAACAATGTCACTCACTTTTATAGTGAAATCACTGACTTTCTTAAGGTTGATGTGGGACCCAAACAGGATGGATTCTGTTTTACCCAAGTGTATGTAAGGCTTGTTGTCAGCGAGCCAGGTGCAAGTTCTACAGAGTTCAGCACTGAGGATTTTCTCCACCTGTGACTTGTCCTTGTCTGATACCAGCAAGGCCGAGTCATCCGCAAACAAAAACAATTCACAGTCGCATGCTGATGACATGTCGTTTATGTATACTAAGAACAGTAAAGGCCCCAAAATACTGCCTTGGGGGACTCCACAACTTACTGAGAGGGGGTGGGGACACAGTGCCGTTCAACTCAACCACCTGTTTCCTCCCCTCCAATTAAGATTGCATCCAGCTCGATGAGGTTTTGTTAAATCCGATTGCTCTGAGCTTATCCAACAGTATAGCGTGGTTAACGGTGTCAAAGGCCTTCTGAAGGTCCAGCATGACCATGCCGCAGTATTTGCCCGGGTCCACCTCATGTTTGATGTGGTCGGTCAGATGTAACGTGTTAATGTGTGCTATGGCTATAACATATTTTTCCTTGGCCTCAGTCTGGACTCCCTCGCCTGTGGGATGTTCCAAATAAGTGTTTGATGAGCATTCCTCAACTTTCTCCGTCTTTTTTTACCACTTGTGCCAGCTTTTTTGAAACATGTTGCAGGCATCAAATTCCAAATGAGCTATTTGCCAGAAATAACGTTTTGCAGTTCGAACGTTCAGTATCTTGTCTTTGTAGTCTATTCAAATGAATGCAAGTTGAAAAGGATTTGCAAATCATTGTATTCTGTTTTTATTTACGATTTACACAACGTGCCAACTTTACTGGTTTTGGGTTTTGTACTTTGTAGTATACTGTTAGTATCTCATTACTTTCTGTTGTAACATGGTTCTATGAACACTTATGTTAAAAGGTAATAAGCACTTATTATTCTACTGTTTCATTACTTTACATTAGTTTTGGGTGATACCACAGATTTGCATATTGATCCAATGCCAAGTAGCTGATTCTGATACTTAAATTTTGAAAGATAATTGAATGATTATAATTTTGATCACAATTATAAACTTATGATAGCGGTGTAACAATATCAGTTAAATATTTATATAATTCCATTGTTTCCTTATTTATTACAAACAAATCAATATATAATAATTAAACATAGGAAAAAACTAAACAATTTAATCTTAAAGGGGAACATTATCACCAGACCTATGTAAGCGTCAATATATACCTTGATGTTGCAGAAAAAAGACCATATATTTTTTTAACCGATTTCCGAACTCTAAATGGGTGAATTTTGGCGAATTAAACGCCTTTCTAATATTCGCTCTCGGAGCGATGACGTCACATCGGGAAGCAATCCGCCATTTTCTCACTTTCGTCGGTGTGTTGTCGGAAGGTGTAACAACACAAACAGGGACGGATTCAAGTTGTACCAGTGGCCCAAAGATGCAAAAGTGGCAAGAAATTGGACGAAATTTGTTCAAAATATGAGGCTGTGGGGAAAGTCGACGAAATGGTCAGTCGTTTGTTCCGCACACTTTACCGACGAAAGCTATGCTACGACAGAGATGGCAAGAATGTGTGGATATCCTGCGACACTCAAAGCAGATGCTGACATCAACTCCAAAACTGGACGGATCAGCTTTCAGGAAAAGAGAGCGGATGAGGGTATGTCTACAGAATATATTAATTGATGAAAACTGTATTCATTATGCGCGGTTTTACGTAAATTATTATACATAAACTGTGTTTACCAATAATTTAGCTTAAAAACATTTATTTTTTTCAATCATTCGAGTACATTCGGGTAGTCTTGTGTAATGCAGTATTTTGTGTCTATTTAGGTATGGTTAACCTGAGTGCTGAAATCGTGGAAAAAATATATGTTCTTAGCGCGCCTGAAATGGGCTGTCTGCACTCTCAAAGTGCATGTTGTTGCCAAATGTATTTCATATGCTGTAAACCTAGTTCATAGTTGTTAGTTTCCTTTAATGCCAAACAAACACATACCAATCGTTGGTTAGAAGGCGATCGCCGAATTCGTCCTCGCTTCCTCCCGTGTCGCTGGCTGTCGAGTCGTTTTCGTCGGTTTCGCTTGCATACGGTTCAAACCGATATGGCTCAATAGCTTCAGTTTCTTCTTCAATTTCGTTTTCGCTACCTGCCTCCACACTACAACCATCCGTTTCAATACATGCGTAATCTGTTCAATCGCTTAAGCCGCTGAAATCCGAGTCTGAATCTGAGCTAATGTCGCTATACCTTGCTGTTCTTTCAGCAATGTTTGTTTGTATTGGCATCACTGTGTGACGTCACAGGAAAATGGACGGGTGTATATAACGATGGTTAAAATCAGGCACTTTGAAGCTTTTTTTAGGGATATTGCGTGATGGGTAAAATTTTGAAAAAAACCTCGAAAAATAAAATAAGCCACTGGGAACTGATTTTTAATGGTTTTAACCCTTCTGAAATTGTGATAATATTCCCCTTTAACCATTAGTAGTTTTTGCCTATGTTTAGTAATAAATATGGAAACAATGTAATATCCTAAATATTTAACGCCATTAAAGCCGCACTTTATTAAGGCCTTATTTCCTGAGTAAAAAACAAAAATGAGAAAAATATTTTGTCATAATATACAAATATTTTTATTCTTCAGTGCTATACTTGTTATTGGTATCAGTCTCCCCACCCCCGTTTACATTCAGTAGCTCTAGCTTTTTGGTTAGCAGTTAACACATCCTCCTCCGGTGTGTAGTGTAGCATGTATTTCATGTTCTCCAGTGGTAATGGTACTTGCAAAAAACAAAGTTAATCTGCTGCCATGGAGGCAAGGAGAAGTGATTTAAAAACAGCTTAGCACCTGGAGGGACGTTAGCCGCGAGCAAGGACGCTTCATTTTGTTGAGGACACGTTCTATTATTGCTGTCATATTTGCGGGACACAGCTGGAATGTGTCATCAGCGTGTCTTATGACCAAACAAAGAAGGTATCAAAGGCTCTATTGTCGGCCGAATTTACAAACCCAGAAACCAGTGAAGTTGGCACGTTGTGTAAATCGTAAATAAAAACAGTATACAATGATTTGCAAATCTTTTTCAACCTATATTCAATTTAATAGACTGCAAAGACAAGATACTTAACATTCAAACTGGAAAATGTTGTTATTTTTTGCAAATATTAGCTCATTTAGAATTTGATGCCTTCAACATGAGGACTCCTCAACGATGGACGCTTTTGACTTTCCTTTTTTTCCAATAACACCTGGTGTCGAACTTTGAGATCGGCCCCAGTCCACAAAAACATTTTAACATCTCACCCAAGTTAATTGGGCATACATGCACGCACCCGCCCCTCCCCCAATCAACGCCTTCACCACTGCTTAATTCCTCTTCAGGGCCCCAAATCCCCCCCCCCCCCCTGTTGCGAGTTGTTATGATTACATGTATCATGTTTATGTGTGCTATGCTATGTGAGGTTTTTTCCTTGGACTCAGTCTGGACCCCGCCCGAGGGTCCAGCCTTAGACTGATACTTTTTTTTACTCTTCCCCCTTTCCCAATGTCACCTTTTTCCCACCTTTTTTAAGGAGCGCCGTAAGTGGCTGATCCGTTGGCGGTCCCGTCTTGTCCCCTTGTAACGTATGTCTGCTCTTAGTGGGACTGTGCCGAAAATTAAATTTCAGTTTTTATGTGTCTTGTACATGTTAAAGAATGGACAATAATAAAGTATCAATGAATCTTGAATCTTGAACATGTTTCAAAAAAGCTAGCACAAATTGCAAAACAGACTGAGAAAGCTGAGGAATGCTCATCAAACAAATATCTGGAACATCCCACAGGTGAACAGGCTAATTGGGAACAGGTGGGTGCCATGATTGGATATAAAAGCAGCTTGCATTAAATGCTCAGTCATTCACAAACAAGGATGGGGCGAGGATCACCACTTTGTCAACAAATGCATGGTTAAATTGTCGAACAGTTTAAGAACAACATTTCTCAACGGGCTATTGCAAGGAATACAGGGATTTCACCGTCTACGGTCCGTAATATCATCAAAAGGTTCAGAGAATCTGGAGAAATCACTGCACGTAAGCGATGATGTTACGGACCTTCAATCCCTCAGGCGGTACTACATTAAAAACCGACATCAGTGTGTAAAGGATATCACCACATGGGCTCAATAACAATTCAGAAAACCACTGTCAGTAACTACAGTTTGTCGCTACATCTGCAGGTGCAAGTTAAAACTCTCGGTAACACTATAGTAAGGGGAAAATATTCATCATTAATTACCGTATTTTTCGGACTATATGTCGCAGTTTTTTTCATAGTTTAGCCGGGCTCCAGTTCGACTTATGTTTTTTTCCTTCTTTATTATGCATTTTCGGCAGGTGCGACTTATACTCCGGTGTTACTTATACTCCGAAAAATACAGTAGTTGCTTATTAAAGTAACAAAGATTTAGTTATTTGGACACTAGGAGAACATATACGGGTTAGGGTCAGGGTTACTAATGAGCAATAATTCTGAGGTTATTGAGGGAAGACTCTTAGTTAATGGCTTACTGGTTGTATAATAAGGCCATGCAGAATAAGACATTAATAAGTACATAATAATGACTAATTAAGAGCCAATATGTTTCTACTTTGCATGTTAATAAGCAACTAATTCAATCAATCAATCAATGTTTATTTATATAGCCCTAAATCACAAGTGTCTCAAAGGGCTGCACAAGCCACAACGACATCCTCGGTACAAAGCCCACATAAGGGCAAGGAAAAACTCACCCCAGTGGGACGTCGATGTGAATGACTATGAGAAACCTTGGAGAGGACCGCATATGTGGGTAACCCCCCCCCCCCTCTAGGGGAGACCGAATGCAATGGATGTCGAGTGGGTCTGACATAATATTGTGAGAGTCCAGTCCATAGTGGATCCAACATAATAGTAAGAGTCCAGTCCATAGTGGGGCCAGCAGGACACCATCCCGAGCGGAGACGGGTCAGCAGCGCAGAGATGTTCCCAGCCGATACACAGGCGAGCTGTCCACCCCGGGTCCCGACCCTGGACAGCCACAAGGAAGAGGGGAGCAGAGGAGAAAAGAAAAGAAATGGCAGATCAACTGGTCTAAAAGGGGGGTCTATTTAAAGGCTAGAGTATACAAATGAGTTTTAAGATGGGACTTAAATGCTTCTACTGCTTCTAATTAATGGTGAATATGGTGTTCCTCATACTAAAGTGTTACCAAACTCTACTACGCAAAGCGAAAGCCATATATCAACAACACCCAGAAATGCCGCCGGCTTCGCTGGGCCCGAGCTCATCTAAGATGGACTGATGTACAGTGGAAAAGTGTTCTGTGGTCTGACGAGTCCACATTTCAAATTGTTTTTGGAAACTGTGGACGCCGTGTCCTCCGGAACAAAGAGGAAAAGAACCATCCAGATTGTTATAGGCGCAAAAGCCAGAATCTGTGATGGTATGGGGGTGTATTAGTGCCCAAGACATGGGTAACTTACACATTATGTGAAGGTACCATTAATGCTGAAAGGTACATACAGAAAAATCCAGATATTTTGGATCGAGTGGTACTGTAATGCCTCAGATGAATATCTGCATTATACTGTATTCATGTAAAAGCTGTGCGGCAGCGCAAAAGGGCTGTTGGAGCATTGACCACTTTATTTTTTCATGTGCTTACTAAGATGAATTTAATATTGCATGGGCACATGTGGAGAACTGAGAGTGCTCTCCAGCTGTCACTTAGAGCATAGCTACTTGGGCAATAAGTCACTGGTCTCCCACCTTACTCCACAGGATTACTTCTCAGTCTCACACACACATCACATTTAAAGGTGGAGCATGTTATAAGATGACCTACTTCAAATGTCCATCATTGTAATTATCGCTACATTGAACATGAATAGTATCAAAATAGGAATACCGGTGAAAAGTATTTTTTTGACCGGTATTCCTATTTTGATAAACAGCAATTTATAAGCATTCAAAACACTTCTTGTCGTCCCAAATATTGCTTAGAAACAAGAGACTTTAAATTGGTACAATGTCCTCAGTCCGTTCAACAGAACCACGCTGTCAAGGGATTTATTTGGGATTTCACAGCTGCCATCACACAAGTGATTGGGGAGCTTTTAATAATTCTAAGCATTACATTTTGAAAGAGCTTTGAACATAGTCTTCTCAAAAAAAAAAAAAAAAAAAAAAAAAAAAAAAATAAGCTAACAATTAATTTACCGAGCTGATTGATGTCAGTAAAACTCATTTCCCCACATGGGAGGAATGAAACATCCGTGAAACCCTCAGCAGCAACCTACATTTTCCACTGTCTTCTAATCCAATTAGCTGGGTAGCTGCAGTGCGTCTAAGGATGTATCTCTGCCTCACTCATTGTAATAGATACTAGAACATCTAACGCCACCGAGCATTACAACACTTATGTAACCCTTGGAGAGAATAAACATCACTTTGTTGCAACATTTCAGTTGTTCATGTATTTAATTTTCATGTACAAACCCCGTTTCCATATGAGTTGGGAAATTGTGTTAGATGTAAATATAAACAGAATACAATGATTTGCAAATCATTTTCAACCCATATTCAATTGAATGCACTACAAAGACAACATATTTGATGTTCAAACTCATAAACTTTTTTTTTTTTTGCAAATAATAATTAACTTAGAATTTCATGGCTGCAACACGTGCCAAAGTAGTTGGGGAAGGGCATGTTCACCACTGTGTTACATGGCCTTTCCTTTTAAAAACACTCAGTAAACGTTTGGGAACTGAGGAGACACATTTTTTAAGCTTCTCAGGTGGAATTCTTTCCCATTCTTGCTTGATGTACAGCTTAAGTTGTTAACCAGTCCGGGGGTCTCCGTTGTGGTATTTTAGGCTTCATAATGCGCCACACATTTTCAATGGGAGACATGTCTGGACTACAGGCAGGCCAGTCTAATACCCGCACTCTTTTACTATGAAGCCACGTTGATGTAACACGTGGCTTGGCATTGTTTTGCTGAAATAAGCAGGGGCGTCCATGGTAACGTTGCTTGGATGGCAACATATGTTGCTCCAAAACCTGTATGTACCTTTCAGCATTAATGGCGCCTTCACAGATGTGTAAGTTACCCATGTCTTGGGCACTAATACACCCCCATACCATCACAGATGCTGGCTTTTCAACTTTGTGCCTATAACAATCCGGATGGATCTTTTCCTCTTTGGTCTGGAGGACACAACGTCCACAGTTTCCAAAAACAATTTGAAATGTGGACTCGTCAGACCACAGAACACTTTTCCACTTTATCAGTCCATCTTAGATGAGCTCAGGCCCAGCAAAGCCGACGGCGTTTCTGGGTGTTGTTGATAACCTACTCAGTGGCCTAGTGGTTAGAGTGTCCGCCCTGAGATCGGTAGGTTGTGAGTTCAAATCCCGGCCGAGTCATACCAAAGACTATAAAAATGGGACCCATTACCTCCCTGCTTGGCACTCAGCATCAAGGGTTGGAATTGGGGGTTAAATCACCAAAAATGATTCCCGGGCGCGGCCACCGCTGCTGCCCACTGCTCCCCTCACCTCCCAGGGGGTGATCAAGGGTGATGGGTCAAATGCAGAGAATAATCTCGCCACACCTAGTGTGTGTGTGTGACAATCATTGGTACTTTAACTTTTTTAACTTTTAACTTTAAACGGTTACCGCCTTGCATAGGAGAGTTTTAACTTGCACTTACAGATGTAGCGACCAACTGTAGTTACTGACAGTGGGTTTCTGAAGTGTTCCTGAGCCCATGTGGTGATATCCTTTACACACTGATGTCGCTTGTTGATGCAGTACCGCCTGAGGGTTCGAAGGTCACAGGCTTAGCTGCTTACGTGCAGTGATTTCTCCAGATTCTCTGAACCCTTTGATGATATTATGGACCGTAGATGGTGAAATCCCTAAATTCCTTGCAATAGCTGGTTGAGAAAGGTTTTTCTTAAACTGTTCAACAATTTGCTCATGCATTTGTTGACAAAGTGGTGACCCTCGCCCCATCCTTGTTTGTGAATGACTGATCATTTAATGGAATCTACTTTTATACCCAATCATGGCACTCACCCGTTCCCAATTTGCCTGTTCACCTGTGGGATGTTCCAAATAAGTGTTTGATGAGCATTCCTCAACTTTATCAGTATTTATTGCCACCTTTCCCAACTTCTTTGTCACGTGTTGCTGGCATCAAATTCTAAAGTTACTGATTATTTGCAAAAAAAAAGAATGTTTATCAGTTTGAACATCAAATATGTTGTCTTTGTAGCATATTCAACTGAATATGGGTTGAAAATGATTTGCAAATCATTGTATTCCGTTTATATTTACATCTAACACAATTTCCCAACTCATATGGAAATGGGGTTTGTAGAACATTACACACGGCGCTCAAACATCTATCAAAAATATTTTAGTACGACTTTGGTAAGCTATGAAGCTGCACATGTATACTGTGTATATGTACGTAATTTATAAATTTTTTAACGTAATTGTTTATATACATGTTATAGGTTATATATATTTTATTATTCAATGTATCAAATGTGATGAATATTTAATGGACCACAATGGAAACAAGCCTTTTGGCTCTTTGTCCCATCCATTTGCCTGTTTAAAGCATTACATGGAATCAATTCTTTAAGATGTCAATACACTTCTCAATCAATCAATCAAAAACCGCTTAATGGATTGTACTGTGCTTCAACATACGAGTATTATCTGGCGTTTTGTTTCGCAATATTATGCAAAAGCAACTTTTCTTAACTTGTGGTACCTGCTGATCTGTATTTGGGATCTGCATGAGTCCTGAAAATTTGTGCGCGTCTGCCTTTGTAGTCCGTGCTGACACCGTAGTCGATAAGCTTCTTCTTTTTCTCTATCTTCTTGCCATTTCTGATATAAAGTAGTGTAAAGTTCTTACTTATATCTGTCAGCAAACTCGCCATGAAAGCGCTAAAACATACCGGTGTAGTGAGTTTACATTATTCACCCAAGGAACTTTAGTTATTAGAGAGTTCCGGTCGGACGTATTTTCACGGGACACTTTTGTCCGGCGTTGTTGTTGCACTAGTGAGCCACGGATGAGGAGATGCTGCTCCGTTATTGATTGAAGTAAAGTCTGAATGTCATTAAAACAGTTAGCTCCATCTTTTGACACTTCTTCCACACCCGTCCTTGCACGCTACACCGCTACAACAAAGATGACGGAGAAAAGATGCTGCCAAAGGTGAGCCACGTGAATAAGACCGCCCACAAAACGGTGCATCCTGAAGCGGCTTGAAGATGATCTGTAAAACATAATCTATGCAACGTTTTGACCAAAGAACCACCATTACATGTTATGTAGACCACAAGAAAGTGTTTTACATTTAGAAAAAAAAAAATAATATGACACCTTTTTAATGCACCCTATTCTCCGGTGTGCCTTTTGTATGAAAATAGACCTGACTAGACCCGCTCATCGACAGTGCGCCTTATAATCCGGTGCGCCCTAAGGTCTAGAAACTACGGTACTCAGAACCAACTCCAAAGAGAACATTTCTTTCATTCTTCATAAATATATATTTTTTTTCCCCAGCAACATAATGAATTCGTCAATTAAAAAAACTATTGTCTGCATAAAGAAGTGCGAGGGCTTTTGTCGACCCTGATACTAAGCGAAGAAATTCTCATTCAATGAAAACATTAAAGCTCAGTTTCTTACCCTTGGGCCTCAGAATTGTAAGACTGGAGCACTTTATTTGCATATATTTACTCTAATGGTTTTTCCATGAGGACGCGATGCTCATCAGCATAATAAAATTGCTCTTGCGGGAAAGGAGGAATAACGCACATCTGGTGATGATCACAGATTGCCTTGAAGCAGTAAATCAGGATTATTCAGGCCTGATTCACCTTTTTTTCTAAAAAGCTACTGTAGGTACATGGCTACATTTTGGCAATATTCTACAAGTGAAACCTTTAATATGTTCATCCATACACACACCTTCCTCCGCTTATTCGAGGTCGGGTCGCGGGGCCAGCAGCCCAAGCAGAGAAGCCCAGACTACCCTCTCCCCACTTTGTCCAGCTCCTCCCGGGGGATCCCGAGGCGTTCCCATGCCAGCCAGGAGACATAGTCTCTCCAACGTGTCCTGGGTCTTCCCCGTGGCCTCCTAACGGTCGGACGTGCTCTAAACCAGTGTTTTTCAACCTTTTCTGAGCCAAGACACATTTTTTTCATTGAAAAAATCCTAAGGCACACCACCAGCAGAAAACATTAAAAAAATTAAACTCAGCAGCTGATATTGACAATAAAAAGTTGTTCTCGCAACTGTTGGATATGAATTCAAACCATAACCAACCATGCATCACTACAACTCTTGTCTCAAAGTAGGTGTACTGTCATGACCTCTTACACTTATTTTGAGTTTTTTGGTGTTTTCCTGTGTGTAGTGTTTCAATTCTTGTCTCGCACTCCTATTTTGGTGTTGATTGTCATGGCATGTACGGATGTACTTTGTGGACGCCGTCTGCTCCACACGCTGTAAGTCTTTGCTGTTGTCCAGCATTCTGTTTTTGTTTACTTTGCAGCCAGTTCAGTTTTAGCTTCGTTTTGCAGAGCCATCCCTAAGCTTCAATGCCTTTTCTTAGCGGCACTCGCCTTTTGTTTATTTTTGGTTTAAGCGCTAGATACCTTTTTTACCTGCAAACCATCGTCGTCGTTCCCGACATCTACAAAGCAATTAGCTACCTGCAGCCACCTACTGATATGGAAGAGTATTACACGGTTACTCTGCCGAGCTCGAGACAGCACCGGCACTCAACAACCGCACATTTGCGGATTATAATTACTGGTTTGCAAAAAATATTTTTAACCCAATTAGGTGAAATTACATAATCCCTTAAGGCACACCAAACAATATCTCACGGTACACTACATGGGTTGAAAAACACTGCTCTAAACACCTCCCCAGGGAGGCGTCCGGCGGGCATCCTGACCAGATGCCCAAACCACCTCATCTAATATGTTATATGTCAAATAGATGTATACATTAGAGATGCGCGGATAGGCAATTATTTCATCCGCAACCGCATCACAAAAGTCGTCAACCATCCGCATCCACCCGAATTAACATTTAATCAACACCGCACCCGCCCGTTGTTATATATCTAATATAGACGATGCAAGGCATTAGTGAGGTTATAAAGCTTTTACCTGTTAAAGAAAGGAGACTGGTGCAGAGACATTCAATGCGTGCCACGCTGTCACGGCGCTGAGCGCACCTCCAAGCGCGTGGAGGTGCGATGTCCCTCGCACCCGTGGCGGCTCCACCCGGGCTCGCGTCCGAGGCTTCAGCGCGCACCGCGGCGGCCATCCTACTCGTCGCGGCCTAGCCCTCGCGGCTCTCGCTGCCGGCGACGGCCGGGTATGGGCCCGACGCTCCAGCGCCATCCATTTTCAGGGCTAGTTGATTCGGCAGGTGGGTTATTACACACTCCTTAGCGGGTTCCGACTTCCATGGCCACCGTCCTGCTGTCTATATCAACCAACACCTTTTCTGGGGTCTGATGAGCGTCGGCATCGGGCTTCTTAACCCAGCGTTCGGTTCATCCCGCAGCGCCAGTTCTGCTTACCAAAAGTGGCCCACTCGGCTCACCAGGGTGAGCCCCACCCCTTTCGTGAGCGCACTGCGCGCGGAGTGACCCCTGTTACGCGTCCCCGGCAACGGGGGTGGCGGGCAGGTAAGCTGCGCGGGCGGAGCGCGCGGAGTGACCCCTGTTACGAGCCCCCAGCCAAGGGGGTGGCGGGCAGGTAAGCTGCTTACCTGCTGCGCGTGACGCCGGCCGCGGCGAAGGCGGACGAGGCGGGGTGTCGTGCGGTGGACGCGGTGGTGACCCTGGACGTGCGTCGGGCCCTTCTCGCAGATCACCTCAGCTACGGCTCCCGGTGGGGCCCTCTCGGGGGAAGGGACCTCGGTCCCGGACCCCGGCGAGGCGTCCCTTTTCCGCTCCGTAAAAGTGTCCATCTCTTTTTTTTCTTCTTCTTCTGTTGTGGCATATGCTGCAGGTTCCTGCTCGTTTTTCGTATGTGGGTAACAACATTTAACTATGTATATATATTTCCGAATTGGTTCAACTGCCACCCGCCTGAATCTATTTAAAATCTTTTTTTTTTTTTTATTTCAACCGCCCGACCCGAGCCGCGGATAAAATCTAATTTTTTTTTATTTCAACCGCCCGATCCGCGGATAATCCGCGGACTCCGCGGTTGTGTCCGCAAATCGCGCATCTCTAGTATACATCTATTAAGAAGGGAACAAACTGCTATGTGGTCGCCTGCATAAAAATATAAATAGTATAGGAAAGTTTGTGTAAATTTACATTTACAAGAAATTAGGTTTAAACATTATGAATGCAGAACATCTTTTATGACTAGCAGCAAAACTTGTGCAGACTTGGCAGATTCCCTGACATGTTATGTATCGTCATTAATCAATCAATCAATCAACTTTATTTATAAAGCACATTTAAAATATACCACAGGGGTAGCCAAAGTGCTGTACAATGGGCAGGTTAAAAGATACTACGAGTACCGAGCAAACACAACACAAACAGAACACGATAAAAAATAAATAAATAAAATAGAATAAATAAAAACATAAAAACTGGTTCACAGCATGTGTATTATGGGGCGCCATTGCAGGATGGATATCACTCAGTGTTAAAAGCCATGGAATAAAAGTACGTTTTTAAGAGAGATTTAAAAACAGGAAGAGAGGAGGCTTGTCTAATACTCAGAGGTAGGTCGTTCCAGAGCTTGGGAGCAGCAACGGCGAAAGCTCTGTCACCTCTAAGCTTCAGCCTTGTGTCAGGGACTGTCAACAGCAGCTGATCGGCTGATCTTAAGGATCGGGTGGGGCAGTAAGGCTGAAGGAGGTCGGAGAGATAGTTTGGCGCGAGGTTGTTTATAGACATTTAAAAACAAATAAAAGGAGTTTAAAATTGATTTGATAAGGCATAGGGAGGACATAATGGTTGAGCACAGCTTGAAGTCGCTTTGTATTGTTAGTGGTTTTTTTTACCATAGGCTCAGTCGCCCGTATGGACCGCAACAGCACTCTGTTGTAATAAAATTATCCACCACTTGTGGCAGTAATGAGAAAATCAAACAAACAGAAGAAGTCTGGCGCTAAAGTCATAGAGAAGTTTCTCAAGTACGAAAACTATGACTAAAGTGGCAGAGCTCTGTTTTCATTTGCACTTTTGACAGTTTATTTAAGAAGAATATTGATTGTAGTCAGCTGGAGGCGTGTCTTAATGAAATTAAACAATGGATGTCCGCTAACTTCTTGCAACTCAACGCCAAGAAAACGGAAATGCTGATTATCGGTCCTGCTAAACACCGACATTTATTTAATAATACCACCTTAACATTTGACAACCAAACAATTACACAAGGCGAATCAGTAAACAATCTGGGTATTATTTTCGACCCAACTCTCTCGTTTGAATCAAACATTCAGAGTGTTACTAAAACGGCCTTCTTTCATCTCCGTAATATCGCTAAAATTCGTTCTATTTTATCCACTAGCGACGCTGAGATCATTATTCATGCGTTCGTTACGTCTCGTCTCGACTACTGTAACTTATTATTTTCGGGTCTCCCTATGTCTAGCATTAAAAAATTACAGTTGGTACAAAATGCGGCTGCTAGACTTTTGACAAGAACAAGAAAGTTTGATCATATTACGCCTATACTGGCTCACCTGCACTGGCTTCCTGTGCACTTAAGATGTGACTTTAAGATTTTACTACTTACGTATAAAATACTACACGGTCTAGCTCTGTCCTATCTTGTCGATTGCATTGTACCATATGTCCCGGCAAGAAATCTGCGTTCAAAGAACTCCGGCTTATTAGTGATTCCCAGAGCCCAAAAAAAGTCTGCGGGCTATAGAGCGTTTTCTTTTCGGGCTCCAGTACTATGGAATGCCCTCCCGGTAACAATTAGAGATGCTACCTCAGTAGAAGCATTTAAGTCCCATCTTAAAACTCATTTGTATACTCTAGCCTTTAAATAGCCCCCCTGTTAGACCAGTTGATCTGCCGTTTCTTTTCTTTTCTCCTCTGCTCCCCTTTTCCTTGTGGAGGGGGGGGGCACAGGTCCGGTGGCCATGGATGAAGTGCTGGCTGTCCAGAGTCGGGACCCGGGGTGGACCGCTCGCCTGTGCATTGGCTGGGAACATCTCTGCGCTGCTGACCCGTCTCCGCTCGAGATGGTGTCCTGCTGGCCCCACTATGGACTGGACTCTTACTATTATGTTGGATCCACTATGGACTGGACTCTCACAATATTATGTCAGACCCACTCGACATCCATTGCTTTCGGTCTCCCCTAGAGGGGGGGGGGGGTTACCCACATATGCGGTCCTCTCCAAGGTTTCTCATAGTCATTCACATCGACGTCCCACTGGGGTGAGTTTTTCCTTGCCCTTATGTGGGCTTTGTACCGAGGATGTCGTTGTGGCTTGTGCAGCCCTTTGAGACACTTGTGATTTAGGGCTATATAAATAAACATTGATTGATTGATTGATCATGATCCCTTGCCCGGATCATGTTTTGTTTAGTTTTGACTCCATCAGTTCTGTTTTCAGCACCCTTGAGTTTGTGTGTTTTGGATACCATGGGTGCTGACGAGTTTCACCTGCCTCTGATTAGTGTCCGGGACGCTCACCTGCTGCCGGGCACTAATCAGAGAGCTACTTCTTCCCGTTTTTCGCCACGCTCGGTCTGGCTTCCTTATTTGCTGTATGCAACAAGTTACGCGTCTCTTTTGTTTTATTTTCGGATCCTGTGTGATTTATGAGGAATAAATAATTTTCCTTACCTGCACCTTGACTCCGGAGTTTCCGTCTGCATCCCGGTAGAACGACCCATGCATAAACATGAGACCCAACCCTGACAAATATACATTATAAGTACGCATTAATCTTGCTTTAATTCATTTCTCTTAGCACTTAGTAATTGAATGTGAATTTATTTTTCATCAGCTTTTATGAGTGCCTTCTCAAGCAGTATATTTAAATAGTATCTGTTTTTAATCAGCTTGGTTTAACACATGGTTTCATCTAATTTGTTAAACAAGGTTACATGTAATTTTTGAATACGATTAAAATCAAGAGTAAGATGACTAATTAATTGTTAATATTTGAATGGGCCCCAGGCCCTTCTGCAGTGGAAAGGTTGGGCCACAAGGTCAAAATGACTATGACTACGTTTACACTGCAGGCCAAAGTGGCCCAAATCTGATTTTATTTTTCAAAATCCGATTTTTTTCCAGCTGACTGTTTGGATTACAAGTAAAATGTGACCTTTATCAGAGTTCAGTATAAAACCCGTCACATGCATGCACAGTTCGACAAAGCGAAAACAAAGGACGTTGAACCCGGCAGGCAAAACGTTGAGAACTTGTTGAAATAGGTCCTGAGTCCGTTGAGCAACTCAAACATAATGTTGGAACAACATGCTTTGACCATTGAATTTTGGTCATTTTCTAACCAATATTATACAACACAAATACAACATTGAATTAACTTCCTTTTTGACAACGTTTATTCAATGTCACGATGTGACGTTTGATTGGACCATTGAAATTTGGTCATTTCCCAACCAACAACATGTATCCAACATTAACCACCAACGTGGTCTCAATTTACAAATGCAACTATTTTGCAACATTGCTTCAAAGTCAGTTTTAAAGGACATGCATGTATAATTAACGTTGTATCAATGTCTTGTGCCTGCTGGGACAGGTGTTGGCAAAAACAACAAGTAAGTCACTTTTACCACTACAAAACAAAATATAAGAGCGCAACACCATAAAAAATAGTGTTTTTTACAAAAAACTAAGTAATCTGGATCTACGTTAGCTTTATTTTTTTAACCCACTCAAGAAGACAACTTTCGCCATGTAAGTAACATGTAAGCAAATATGCCACAGCATACATGTCAATTCCAGTCCTTTAACAAATTGTTTCTAGATCAAATTTATATATGCATGTATATCTTATTACTTGCGCATTATTGACTAGTGATGCACCGTGCATACTTTGCTCAACGTAACCGGATGTTGTGATGATGTATCTATAAAACCCAAAACCAGTGAAGTTGGCACGTGTAAATGGTAAATAAAAACAGAACACAATGATTTGCAAATCCTTTTCAACCTATATTCAATTGAATGGACTGCAAAGACAAGATACTTAACGTTCGAACTGGAAAACGTTGTTAATTTTTGCAAATATTAGCTCATTTGGAATTAGATGCCTGCAACATGTTTAAAAAAAGCTTGTACAAGTGGCAAAAAATACTGAGGAAGTTGAGGAATGCTCATCAAACACTTATTTGGAACATCCCACAGGTGAACAGGCTAATTGGGAACAGGTGGGTGCCATGATTGGGTATAAAAGCAGCTTCCATGAAATTCTTAGTCATTCACAAACAAGGATGGGGCGAGGGTCACCACTTTGTGAACAAATGCGTGAGCACATTGTCCAACAGTTTAAAAACAACATTTCTTAACGAGCTATTGCAAGGAATTTAGGGATTTCACCATCTACGGTCCGTAATATCATTCATTGCATTTCCGTTAGGAGTTTAGTCACATTTCAAAAGATCAGATTCCAATCGGATTTGGACTACCTCCTAATGTGGCCCAAATCTGATGCAAAAAGATCAGATTTGAAATACTTTGGAGTAGTGTTGTCCCGATCCCAATATTTTGGTATCGGTACCAAAATGTATTTTGGTACTTTTAGGTACTTTTCTAAATAAAGGGGACCACAAAAAATGTCTATAGGCTTTATTTTAACAAAATATCTTACGGTACATTAAACATATGTTTCTTATTGCAAGTTTGTCTTTAAATAAAATAGTGAACATACAAGACAACTTACTAAGTAAGCAAACAAAGGCTCCTAATTTAGCTGCTGACATATGCAGACAAATATGTATCATTCTATTATTTCATCAACATTATTAAGGACAAGTGGTAGAAAATGAATTATTAATCTATTGTTCATTTACCGTTAATATCTGGTTATTTTCTGCTTCAACATGTTCTATATACACTTCTGTTAAAATGTAATAATCACTTATTCTTCTGTTGTTACATTAGTTTTGGATCATACCACAACTTTGGGTATCAATCCGATACCAAGTAGTTACAGGATCATACATTGGTCATATTCAAAGTCCTCATGAGTCCTGGGACATATTTCCTGAGTTTATAAACCTAAATTAAAAAAAAAAAATTGTGATGCTAAAAAATATCAATGTAATCATAGTAGTATTGACTAGATACACTCCTGTACTTTGTATCATTACAGTAGATGTTAGGTGTAGATCCACCAATGGCGTTTGTTTATATTGTAGCGTCCCGGAAGAGTTGGTGCTGCAGAGAATTCTGGGAATTTGTTTTGTAGCGTTTATGTTGTGTTGCGGTGCAAATATTCTCCCAAAATGTGTTTGTCATTGTGTTATAGTGCGGTTTCACTTTATGGCACATATTTATGACAGTGTTGGCGGTCTTTATACCGCCACCCTAAATGTGACATGTATGGCTGTTGACTAAGTATACGCTTCATTCACTTGTGTGTAGTGTGTTCAAAATCAGTCATGTATAGTAAACACTCGTCCTGCAGGGATGATACTTGAAACAATTGTATTTGATATGTCTCCATGGAGACAAGGATTAGAGATTTTGAAAGTAGTTACAACAGCTAGCGAGCCATGTCTTTAAACACCTCTTCCTGAGGGCCTCTGTGTTCTAACTTCCCCTTTATCTTTAGTTATTAAGCCAAAATGTGTCCGTTCTCCCTTTTCTGTCTACACACTGTCTGCTTGTAAGTAATCTGTGATTGTGCGCTGCCGAACATGCTCCTCTGCATGACACGACGTGGGGCACCGATACTTTTTAGAGGCGGTATACAGAGGTGGGTAGAGTAGCCGGAAATTGTACTCAAGTAAGAGTACTGTTACTTTAGAGATTTATTACTCAAGTAAAAGTAAGGAGTAGTCACCCAAATATTTACTTGAGTAAAAGTAAAAAGTATGTTGTGAAAAAACTACTCAAGTACTGAGTAACTGATGAGTAATATATACATATATATATATATATATATATATATATATATATATATATATATACACACACACACACACATATATATATACATACATTGATATATACAGTATATAATTTATATTTATTTATTTTGCCGTTTTTGTTTACATGTTAAAGGTGTTTTAATGAATATACATGCATGTTTAACACATATAGATTCCTTTCTTTCATGAAAACAAGAATATAAGTTGGTGTATTACCTGATTCTGGTTACTTGCATTGATTGTAATCAGACAGTAGTGATGATAATGTCCACGTTTTCAAATGGAGGAGAAAATAAGTTCCTCCTTTCTGTCTAATACCACATGAAAGTGGTTGGTTTTGGGCTTCTTATTTGTCCAGCTTCCATATTCGTTTTTATACACTTTACAAGAAATACATTGGCGGCAAACTCCTTAGCTTGCTAGCTTGTTTGTGCTGGCTTTCGGAGACTCTTATTTTGTAAGCGCAGGCGCGATGAGCGGCACTTTTATTGTGAAGACAGGAACTGTGCAGTCAGTCTTTAGGCTTTTGACGGGATGTACGGTTGAAATAAAAAAGGGTCTTTTTTCCTTCACACTTTTGATTGATTGATTGGAACTTTTATTAGTAGATTGCACAGTACAGTACATATTCCATACAATTGACCACTAAATGGTAACACCCGAATACGTTTTTCAACTTGTTTAAGTCAGGTCATGTGACCCCTGGCTCTGTTTGATTGGTCCAACGTCACCAGTGACTGCATCTGATTGGTGGAACGGAGTGAACGTCACCAGTGACTGCATTTGGTGAAACGCAGGCACTATGAAGGTCTGTCTGACAGACCAAAACAAACAAAGCGTGCCTTAACAGATCGATAAAAATTAGTAGCGAGTAGCGAGCTGAATGTAGATAAAAGTAGCGGAGTAAAAGTAGCGTTTCTTCTCTATAAATATACTCAAGTAAAAGTAAAAGTATGTTGCATTAAAACTACTCTTAGAAGTACAATGTATCCCAAAAGTTACTCAAGTAGATGTAACGGAGTAAATGTAGCGCGTTACTACCCACCTCTGGCGGTATAGTACTGAATTAGTATCGCGGTACTATACTTATAGCGGTATACCGTACAACCCTACTTTGGAGCTGGCAAAAAAATGTCCAATCCGTGTCACTTGAGGACAAAAACCTCTGATTTGGTGTGCGGTGTAAACGGGGCCTCGTCGGAACATTGATTTTTATTTCTGGCAGTAACACCATCAATTATGAAAATCCACGGATATAAAAATCTTACAGCTTACAATACTGCTCTGCTGTCAACAAAACATTTTTCCCCTCGGCTGCGTCGCTCCAAACAGCTCTTTAGCAACGCGTCAATTATTAATAGCACTTAAAAGTTACATCCGAGGTGTAAACATCGCCATTAAATTCATCAGTATTCCGTGTTTCCTCTCATGCAAACAGAAGAGGCGCAGTGTCTTCTGACAGGGGAGCATTAAGCATGTCAGCTGAGATAAATTGAGTGCAGACAGTGATCAAATACTCATGCATGGATTGTGTTATGACTGGGATTGTGCACATGATAAATGTCGCACTTAGCCACAATGTATTGCACAACTAAATAAAGCTGACTGTGTCACTTTGTAACGAGAACAGATGGCGATATGCTCACTCTTACCTTGTTCTGAGTGTTCACAGGGGTCGAGAATACATCTCGCAAATGTGGTCTGCTTTTAGATGAATATTAATATAGTTCAGCAGTCCAGAGTCAGCAGAGTGAGGATTTCAATAAATTATCTGGAGTTGTAATTTATCAAAGGTGAAAAATATACCACCCATCTACAGTATCTTTTCCCCAATACGAGCAGGAGAATTACCAGACATGGAGAACATGGTTTGAGTTGTGAAAGTGTAATGAGGTTAGTTTGTTTCTTTTGTAGTGTTTTTTAGTTGGGCCTTCTTAGTTTAAAGAGGAAAATTATCAATCAATCAATCAATCAATGTTTATTTATATAGCCCTAAATCACAAGTGTCTCAAAGGGCTGCACAAGCCACAACGACATCCTCGGTACAGAGCCCACATAAGGGCAAGGAAAAACTCACCCCAGTGGGACGTCGATGTGAATGACTATGAGAAACCTTGGAGAGGACCGCATATGTGGGTAACCCCCTCCCTCTAGGGGAGACCGAATGCAATGGATGTCGAGTGGGTCTAACATAATATTGTGAGAGTCCAGTCCATAGTGGATCCAACATAATAGTGAGAGTCCAGTCCATAGTGTGGCCAGCAGGACACCATCCCGAGCGGAGACGGGTCAGCAGCGCAGAGATGTTCCCAGCCGATGCACAGGCGGGCGGTCCACCCCGGGTCCCGACTCTGGACAGCCAGCACTTCATCCATGGCCAACGGACCTGTGCCCCCCCCCCCCCCCCCCCCCCCCCCTCCACAAGGGAAAGGGGAGCAGAGGAGAAAACAAAAGAAACTGCAGATCAACTGGTCTAACAGGGGGGCTATTTAAAGACTAGAGTATACAAATGAGTTTTAAGTTGGGACTTAAATGCTTCTACTGAGGTAGCATCTCTAATTGTTACCGGGAGGGCATTCCATAGTACTGGAGCCTGAATAGAAATCACTCTATAACCCGCAGACTTTTTTTGGGCTCTGGGAATCACTAATAAGCCGGAGTTCTTTGAACGCAGATTTCTTGCCGGGACATATGGTACAATGCAATCGACAAGATAGGACGGAGCTAGACCGTGTAGTATTTTATACGTAAGTAGTAAAACCTTAAAGTCACATCTTAAGTGCACAGGAAGCCAGTGCAGGTGAGCCAGTATAGGCGTAATATGATCAAACTTTCTTGTTCTTGTCAAAAGTCTAGCAGCCGCATTTTGTACCAATTGTAGTCTTTTAATGCTAGACATAGGGAGACCCGAAAATAATAAGTTACAGTAGTCGAGACGAGACGTAACGAACGCATGAATAATGATCTCAGCGTCGCTAGAGGATAAAATAGAACGGATTTTAGCGATATTACGGAGACAAAAGAAGGCCGTTTTAGTAACACTCTTAATGTGTGACTCAAAGGAGAGAGTTGGGTCACCATTTCAGAAGGGTTAAAACCATTAAAAATCAGTTCCCAGTGGCCTATTTTATTTTTCGAAGTTTTTTTTCAAAATTTTACCCATCACGCAATATCCCTAAAAAAAAGCTTCAAAGTGCCTGATTTTGACCATCGTTATATACACCCGTCCATTTTCCTGTGACGTCACATGGTGATGCCAACACAAACAAACATGGCGGATAGAACAGCAAGCTATAGCGACATTAGCTCGGATTCAGACTCGGATTTCAGCGGCTTAAGCGATTCAACAGATTATGCATGTATTGAAACGGATGGTTGTAGTGTGGAGGCAGGTAGCGAAAACGAAATTGAAGAAGAAACTGAAGCTATTGAGCCATATCGGTTTGAACCGTATGCAAGCGAAACCGACGGACACGACAGCCAGCGACACGGGAGAAAGCGAGGACGAATTCGGCGATCGCCTTCTAACCAACGATTGGTATGTGTTTGTTTGGCATTAAAGGAAACTAACAACTATGAACTAGGTTTACAGCATATGAAATACATTTGGCAACAACATGCACTTTGAGAGTGCAGACAGCCCAATTTTCATCAATTAATATATTCTGTAGACATACCCTCATGCGCTCTCTTTTCCTGAAAGCTGATCTGTCCAGTTTTGGAGTTAATGTCAGCAGGCCAGGGAAGCTAGGGTCGATAGGGGGTTTAGCTCGCTCGTCTGCGGGAACAAACTGCCGCCATTGCTTGCCGTGTTACCGAGGCCCTTTGTCCCTGAATTGCTCACACACTCCGGCAGATTCAATGGGGGTCTGGCGGCAGATTTCTTTGACTTTATCGTTGGAAATGCATCTGCTATGAGTGTCGCAGGATATTGTTGCGTTTTGGACCAGTTGTTCTTCCCAGGGAATTCAATTTACAATTCGCTCCCAAGTTCTTTCCGACACTTAAAGCTGAGTTGAAAAACCACCAGAGACAGAATAGGTATTTTGTTGTATATTCTCAAAGCTTTGCCAATATACATTTTGATTGAGACCAGTCTAACCCTAGAACATTCTATTGCGCCTCCCAAAATGGTCTGTCTTCCCGATCCCACCACCCTCTCTCTCGTCCCATTTCTGTAGACAAAACAAATGCTAGTCAAAACACATTCCAAAGAACTCAAGGTTAACACACAGTTTACTTGCAGACAGAGCAGCAAGAGAAGAAATGGAAAACACGAGCTGTTTTCAAATATGACTATGAAATAAAAGAAGTACAACTTAAATTCGGATATATGTAAATATCTGCCTCCGACAATATCCAAACATTCTTGCCATCTCTGTCGTAGCATAGCTTTCGTCGGTAAAGTGTGCGGAACAAACGTCCAATTTCTTGCCACTTTCGCATTTTTGGGCCACTGGTGCAACTTGAATCCGTCCCTGTTCGTGTTGTTACACCCTCCGACAACACACCGACGAGGCATGATGTCTCCAAGGTACGGAAAACTGTCGAAAAAACGGAAAATAACAGAGCTGATTTGACTCGGTGTTTGTAGTGTGTTTGAGAAAATGGCGGATTGCTTCCCGATGTGACGTCATCGCTCCGAGAGCGAATAATAGAAAGGCGTTTAATTCACCAAAATTTACCCATTTAGAGTTCGGAAATTAGTTAAAAAAATATATGGTCTTTTTTCTGCAACATCAAGGTATATATTGACGCTTCTGACGCTTCTGGTGATAATGTTCCCCTTTAAGTTATATTTGGAGTTTAGTTGTGTCAAATCAAACTTATTAGGCGTCCTGGTTGTAACACCTCTTGCACAAGTTCTATTAGGCCATGTCTACACTAAGTCGTTCAACCCCTTAAACGAATAATTACTTAGCCTAAGCCCCGTGTCAGCCACCCTAAACCATTGTTTAAGGTTCCTCTCCTCTGACATATTTTACACGGCTAAGTGTGCCGTGTATTTCTTGAATCTCCGGCTCTTAGCTTTGTATGGACTCATTGATCGTTTACAAGCTGAGTTCGGAGAGGAAGTGATGCCAGAAAGACCACGCCCTTGTGGAAATCACACATATATACCTTAAAGGCCTACTGAAACCCACTACTACTGACCACGCCGTCTGATAGTTTATATATCAATGATTAAATCTTAACATTGTAACACATGCCAATACGGCCAGGTTAACTTTAAATTTCCCGGGAAACTTCCGGTTGAAAACGTCTAGGTATGAAGACGTTTGCGCGTGACGTCGATGGTTGAAATGGAAGTATTCGGTCACCATTGTATCCAATACAAAAAGCTCTGTTTACATTGCAAAATCCCACAGTATTCTGGACATCTGTGTTAGTGAATCTTTTGCAATTTGTTCAATTAACAATGGAGACTGCAAAGAACA